>NC_143254.1:52263325-52414840 GCF_984573655.1 Nuphar pumila
TCACCTTTTATCACTGAAATTGTTGTTATATCCTTCATTATCCAACTTTCCAGGAGAGATTAAATTTAGTTGAATAACCAGTACATGCCTCACATCTTTAAGCAACAATTTGCAGCCAATATTTGTTTTCAAGCAAATGTCACCTATACTGATAATTTTTTACACATCTTCATTTTCCATTCGAACATTCCTAAAATCACCTTGCAAATAAAAAGTAAAGAAATCAGCCCACAAGGTAATATGAAATGAAGCTCCAGAATCAATTACCCAATTTGTCTCTTGTCTAATCAAATTTATGCTAGTATCATCACAGATAATCACGAGTTCACCATCTGTGACTGCAGTTGTATCATTTTGCTTTTCTTCCAAATTTTTCTCTTTGTTCTGCTCTTTGAACTTGAGTTTTTTGCACTCCCATTTCATGTGCCCTTTCTTGTGACAATAATAGCACTCGACGTCTTTCTTTAAACTCGAGCTTGAATGGCCTCTCGATTTGTCACAATTATGCAGAGCCCTACTCTTACTCTTACCTCTCTCCCAATTTTTCATCACAAGAGCTTCAGAATGAGGACCTGGTGATTTTCTTCTTGTCACTTCATTCAATAGACTGCTGGTAACTTGGCTCATTGTTACCATTCCATCAGGTGCAGAGTTACTAACTGTGACCACTAAGGTTTCCCAACTTTCAAGAAGTGAATTAAGAAGTAACAAAGCTTGCATCTCATCATCAAAGGTAATTTTCATGGTGGCCAACTGATTCACAATGCTCTTAATCTCATTTAAATATTCTGCAATAGAGTGCCCTCTTTATATTTGAGATTCACAAGCTTTCAAAATAGAAAAGCTTTGTTTACTGTCGTCTTTCTATCATAATGACTCTCCAATTTGGTCTAAATACCATATGCTGAATTTTCAGTAGAGACATGATGAAAAACACTATCATCAATTCATTTCTGAATGAAATCGACAACTTTTCGGTCTAGCTTTTTTCACTCATCATCTTTCATTTCTTCTGATTTGCCGCTATCACCCTCTATGGGTCCATCCAAATCTTTACAAACCAAAAGATTTTTCATTTTTGTTTTCTAAGTCATCCAATTTGTGCCATTCAAACTAATCATACAACCAACATTGCTTTCCATAATTTTTACATACAAAATATAACGAATCAAAACTGGATTAACCAAGCTCTAATACTAGATGTTGAGAAAAATAGGCTTTCTCCCAAGTGAAAATCAATGGAAGCAATATATATATATATATATATATATATATATATATATATATATATATATATATATATCAACAGAAATTAAATAAACACACAAGATTTATGTGGTTCCCTTAAACTGAGGTACGTCCACGACGACCAATAGATCAATTTCTTTCATTATCTTCAAATGGAGTTTACAAAGTGGCCAAAAAGCATAAGTCTTACAAACACACAAAGGTGTAGAGAAATAACAAGAGGAAAGACCTGATAAAAAAAAGAACAAATATTCTGTAGAACAAGTCACACGAAGCAGCCGCAAAAGAGAAGTGAAAAAACCCTCTTCTTACTAGCCAAACCACCCCTCTCTAAATAGAAAACAAGATTCACATTTAATGTGAAAGACTAAACGCCATCCACAAATCGCTATTCAGCTGAAGCGCCAACCACAAATCGTTATGAAGTTGAAGCGCCAACCACAAATCGCTATTCAGCAGAATACAATAAATCGACCTTGAGACAATCAAAAGTCATGCTTGAGAAACCCTCTGCAATAATGAATATGTGCAGTTCCAATGAGTATGCCAATAAATGTCAATTAACAAAAGTTCTTATACAGTAAATAGATGGGTCCCACAAAGGAGGGGAAACCCAACATGGTCTTCCACACTGGTGTTAGACCCTCATAGCTTTGATAGTTACTTCGATATAGTGTTTGATACGTGTGTATAGATTCTGTGCTATCATTATGGCTTTGGTTTATAGATATTTTATTTGAAAGAATCAAAAGAGTTCATATAACAAGAGATGGCTATGTACAAACAAGGATGCCTTATTGGCCTTTTTGGGTTTTTTTTTTAGCTTGATTTTTGGCAGAGCTGAATCTATAGCATTTCATCTATAGTCAAATTCATCTTAGGTGCTTTATACATGCATTCTTACCAACGGGGCTCTTGTCTGGTAGGAGCAGCTAGTGCAAGTCAGCTTGTGTTGGGACGTTGAAAGTTCAAATCCCAATGGTATTGTTGTATAACGGGTTGCCTTTAAAAAAAAATTATGCCATTCTTTTAAATGGGCCTTCAACTCATTCTAACCATAATTTCATTTTCTTCTGAAGTAGATTCATGTTGGTAGGGATGACAGTGGACCAGGGCGGAGGCGGGGGGAACAAGGTATCCACCCTTGCCCCGTATCAAAATTCTTCCTTCCATCCCCGCCTTCATCCCTGCACATGTTTTGATTTTAACCTCCATCCCTGTCTTCATCCTCGTTTCATGTTCTCCATCCTCGGTCCAAACGGGGCAGGGCGTTGTTTCTCCTCGATCCAATGTTATTCCTAAAGGTATTTTAATTATTCTACTAACGGGTATCGGGGATGGGGTGGGGGAAAGTGTAAGTCCATCCTTGCCTCCATCCCCACATGGGTTTTGATTTTAACCTCCATCCCCATTTCATGTCCTCCATTGCCAGTCCAAACGACGCAAGGTGGGGCGGAGCCCCGTTTTCCCCTGGTCCACTGCCATCCCTATCCGTTGGTTGTCCTTATTATGTTGGTTGGTTAGTCATGCAAATGTAAAGGCGTAGTTATTTTTTTCATCACCATGGATGCACCTAAATATGTAGACGATGAGGCCATGACCTAGTCTTTGGCACGTTGTGAACCGTTTGGTTATATATTCACCCATCAGTCTCTCCATATCTTGAAGTATGCATAAATGAGATTCGGTTTTTAAGAATACATTGGTGCTAACCACAGACTTTGATGGGTTAGACCATTGAGAGTGGATCATGTGCAACCACAAAACCCACCCCTCTGTAGGTCCTACTTGTATTGAGCTATAGTACAGTGGGGTGGGTGCGTTTTACAGGATCTGCTCTCGTTTAAAGCCTCAATACATATTGAAATATGCCATTATTGGTTGCCTTATCCTCTGCATCTTAAACTCTCACCATAATATATTCTTTACATGCATAGGTGTCATACCCAAGTGCCCAGCTTACTTAAACCATCGTAACCTAATTTTGAATCACCTAACTTGATTACCATAATATATCCTATTGAACACTCTACTAATGCTAGGAATTTGCTAGTTATTTAGAACACCTAACAAACTGTGAGTTTAGAACTTGAAAATGGTAGGTAGCTTTTGGTGCCATTAGCACATGTGAGTTGGTTTGAACCCATGAGTGCAGCCAACATGCATTTTCCCTTAGTCATACTATAAATATAACCACAATCTATTATGCTTTTTTCATATGGATTTTATTGATTCTTACATATTATAATGAGGTATACATGTTGAATGCCTTGACTGCAATTGACATCCATGTAGTTGTATATAATAAAGCTCCCAATGTGTTGGACCAGTTGTAGCTTCATTCCATGTTGTATTGATCTAACATGTTACAATGAAAAATTGTTAGGTTTGGGTGGTAATGATTTGACAACTTTTACCTGTTTAAAAGGTTTGGTAATCATTATTAGAATTGGTTAGCTCATTATATTTGAGTTTACATAACACATTTACCTTTTTATTTTATAACATATGTGCATAATAGTGATAGCTTATCGAATAAAGAAGGGAATGGATCTAAAAGAAAAAAAACTTCTAATTGCTGGAAGCATCTCCCTCTAATGGTGAAGAATGAGATATTGATTGTCAAGTGTAAGATCTGCAATACAAAACTTAATGGTAAGACTACAAATGGTACAAGTCATTTGAATAAACATGTTTGTAAGTGTCTTGCTTATCACAATGGGCAACATCTATTTTCTCTTACAAACAATGATGAAAATTGTAGTTTGATAGAGCATGTGAGAAAAAACATAGCTAAAGTTATTATTATTTATGAATATCCATTTAAAATTATTGAGTATGAGAACTTTATTAAGGCATTTCAAGCATGCAATTTAAAGTTTGATTCATTTTATAGAAGAATTGTTCAAAGAGATATTATCAAGATGTATAATAGTGAAAAGGAGAAGTTAAAAGGCATTTTTAAGTGCAAATATTGACAGATTTCTTTAACTTGTGATACTTGGACATCCAATCTAACATTAAGTTATTTGTCTTTGACTGCACATTTTGTTGATGATCGGTGGAAGTTGCATAGTAGAATCATAATTTTTTCTCGTGTTCTCCCACCACATAATGCACATAATATGACAATGTGTTTGAAACAAAACTTATGTGATTGGAAGCATCGATTCAAAATTATTTATCATTACTCTGGATAACTTGTAAGAAAAAAATGCTTCATTCCTCTCAAAAGAAAGTTTTTTCATATTTGATGCAGTGCTCATGTCTTAAACCTCAATGTGCAAGACTGTGTAAATGAGATAAAAGATATTGTTTCAAAAATTCATAAATCAATTAAATTTTACAAACATAAAGACGCTGACAACTATTTATGGTTGTAAAAGATATATGAGTTGCTTTCAAGACAAAATTATGTTATTAGTTCCCACCAATTGGAATTCCACATTTTTTATGTTAAGCATACAAATGCTAACTTATATTTTCATGAAGTTTATAAAATTTACATGCGTCTACATCATAACCGTGATGAATTCATTAGATTTGTGGCTGCAAAAATGATTTAAAAAATTAAAAACTATTGAAAAAAGTGCAATATAATTTTGCAAATGCAGTAGTGTTGGGTTCCAAGTATAAGTTGGAAATTGGATAAAATTATAAACTATATGTAAAAAAAAGGTTATTCTTAAAGAACTTAAGAAGTAGTATTTTAAATATGCAAGTATTTTGTTTAATCTTTCGTTTCATGAGGATTCTTTCACGACACATCAAATATTGTGGATAATGATGATGATTGAGTAACAAGATTTTATAAATATTATAAACGAACTATCATCAATCAACCTATCAAAGGTGAATTAGAAATGTATCTCAAAAAACCTACCGAGACTTTACAAAGTGACGATGATTTCAATACCTTAGAATGGTGGAAGATAAGGTCTTGTAAGTATCAAGTTCTTCTTAATCAAATTCAATGCTCAATAAAACCAATCGGCTCAAGGGTTAATTTGCACCCAAAGTTGGATTCTAGATGAATTATTGAAGGTCTCAAATGTTTAGAGGCTGGGCTGGCTGGATGCCCACCTCTAACTGGCCCTGAACTTGAAATAGTGGCATTTATTTGAATTTTTTGAAATGAAAGCCGGTTAATCATATATTCACTAAACTAGGCATCTATTTGTAAATTTTATCCTATAAGGTCAATTTCATTTTCGTTTTATTAATTTCAAAAAAAACTCAGTAGTTGACGCAGCAAGGAAGTAACTGTCCGTCCATCTCAAAGATGGACGGTTGGAAGATAAAAATAAGTGTATCCCTTATCCCCCTCCATCTATTCTTCACATCATTACATTACATAATAAAAATAAATAAAATGCATGGAAGCATCACTTCTCCAAAAAAGTTCAAATTTGAAATTCTCCAACCCCTCTCTCTGTCTCTTCGAACTCCCTCTCTCTCACTATTCCCTTCTACCACTCTCACAATCTTTGGCATCTCCTTCCAAATAGGAATTGCTATTCCCATGCTTAGTTCTGCAAGACCCATCTTGGTACTTCGCCAATCTTCTTACGAGACCGTGAGCTCCAGCCCTCCCAAAGAATGCATTGCCAAACACTGCACCAACTTTGCAACTCATGACCATGATAAGGAGAACGCAGTTCTCCCTCTCAATCATTGCAATGCCAAACAAAACCTGTAAACAACCAAGACCATCTTCGCAAAAGACCGCAAAAAAGGCTCTAAAGATTGTGTGAGTCGATGTGGGTCGCGAAGTTTCCCGAAGAAGGGGATTGAAGTCGTTGTCACTTCAGATCCGCATGCAGATGAATGCGCGTGATTTCTCATCACCATCGTTTTTGTTGGATCCTTTGGTACTAGCGGATTCGATGAATGTTTGGGATTACTCGAACTTGGAGGTCGCACCTGCTTCTTCCTAGTCTACTCTTCCTAATAGGCGGGTTGTGGAATTCTGAAGGAATTTAATGCTCAATTTATTCTCACATCTGAAGTCTTGATGTTTATTTTCGTTGGTTGTTTTAGGTCCTTGTTGTGTAGGCTGTTGTCGCTTGATATTGGGCACTGCACATGCACTACAGTGAAGGAATCATCGTCTGGACTTAATGGGGCCTCCGTTTATTCCCTCTATACTAATGTCAGACACTTGGGACATGATGGTTATTTTTGTAATCGTATTTTTAAAACCTTAGTTTCTCGTTGAAAACGTTTTGAAAAATCACCAATCAAGTAATAATAAAAACTGATTTTCCACAGATGTGGCGAGTACGGGTCGAATCCACAGGGAACGGGATACATTCAAATTAAATCTAAAACTTCAATTTATTAATATCACAAATGTTTACAGCTACGCTAACATTACAATTCTAATTGAATGACAATCTAAAAATGAAAATGAACTGAAACAGATTGCTAAGTCTTCTCCGGATCGCCAAGTTGTCTTTTCACCACACATGCATCTGCACTCGCATTTTAAATATACTTGTTGATTTGTTTCTAACTTATCAACCTAAAATAATGAAAATAAAGATCAAAATAATTAATTCTAATTCATAACTAAAATTAACTCTAAATTAATTACTAATCTAATACTACAATTAACTAAAAATAAAAGAAAATGCAAAATCAGCTAGACTAACTAATTAGATTAATTCTAATTAGTCTAACTACTGTTAGTACATTAACTACATGTTAGAAAACACTAAAAACTATGAAAAAACAATTAACTAAGTAAATGATTGTTTTGTCTTTGAATAGTGCAAAATCGGATTCAAACAAGAAGTTTGAAGGGGCAGACGAAGTTCGATTCCGAGTATCTTTATTTTGTTCTCTTTTTGATAGATTCAAGAGTCCGTCGGACTTTACGAAATTGAAAAACTCATCCGGAAACTCCGGTTATAAGTGTTTCATGTTCGTAGAAAAGTTCTAGAATCGTTTGACCCAAAATCTAAAATCGCGAAAAACCTAATCTTGCAAAACGCTTAAAAGGCAAACCAAATCAACTCGAAATGAGTTGACTTTTGGTTTGCAAATGGTAAACACTCTAATGAATAGACTAGAACAATAATATCGGAAAAACTCAGAAAATTAATAATTAAAACAATGCGTGTAAGTCCATGTAATACTCTGGTTTTTTCTTTAAAGCAGTATTCATTTGTCACAATCTAACTATGCATTCTTTCTTAGGATCCATGCACTAACAGTCATTTACAGTATTTAAAACTACGTTCATAATTCACACAAAATATAGGTTAATTCTAGGCTAAAATTCTAAAAGACATGCAAATACTAACTAAATTAGATTAATCATGCAACTAAGTTATAAATTTAGACTTCATAAGACCTTGCTAACCTGCTATTTACTGTAATAGCAAGAACCGAACATAGCACTAAAACGAAGCATACTCAAATCGACTTTTCAAAGACTAAGAAAAATAAGTTTGTAATAATTAAAACAACCTAATTAAAATCTAAAGTGGTCTAGACTGACCCACGACTGAGTATGTTTCTAACCTATCAATTTAATTTAAATAACCCGCTGATAATTATAAAGGAAGATTAAACATTACAATCTATCTAAACCCCAAAAATCGATTAATGTGAAAGTCTACATAAACACTACTAAATCAGGATTCAACTAATACATAATTAAATCTATAGCATCACAACCTAATTAACTAACTAACCAACACTTAGACTAACACAAAAATGCTACTAACACAGGAAACTAACTGCATATTCTAATTATTTTTTCTAACTACAAAATGCTAAAATCTGGTAGAGGACATCTACCCAATTTTGGGCCATTTGCATATAATAAAAAACAGAAACAAAGCGCACATTTTTACAGAATTAAAACCTAATTAAACACACTCAAAACATAACTAATCTATATTATGTGCTGAATTAGACTCTACACTAAAGAGTTTCAGCCGACTAGAAGTATCCTAGCCGGTTGATGCACTAACCTTGCAAAGCAATTCAGTTGAAATTGAAAACACTAAATCCAAAGAAAACATCACTTCAACAAACACCTAAATCATCTGCATTGCTGGTTTAAGCACTAATACTTCTAGCTATGGCTGGAAAAATAGGAAAAACGCAGGCAATGAAAACAGAAAAATAAACCACACGAAATTGGGTTTTTAGCTAGAAGAAGGGGGAGAGAAGCTTACCGTACACTAATCTGGTAGTCCGAGGAATGGAATGGTAGAGGAGAGGTGGAATTTCGCCCAGATTGTGCGCCAAAACCCTCAATGGTGTTGTCCACTTTGACTTTGCTGCAAGCAGCTGAAAACCGCTGCTGATGGCGCTCTGATGGTGGCGTGAAGCTTCGATTGCGTGGATGGTGTAGAAAGCCAGATGGTGGTAGAGTCGACTGGATCTGAAGCGGTAGACAACACCCCTTACACAGCTGGACCACCACCATTACTGCTGCAACCTGCAAAACACAAGGAAGGTTAATTTCAGTGAGGAGAAGAGAAGGCATGTATGGAGAAGAAGAGGAAGAAAACGGCAACCAAGGGAGCTTGGCAAAGCCTAGAAACCCAAGGTAAAGAGGATGGGCGGCATGGGGATGAGAAAGAAGGTTGGAGGAGTGAGAATCGGGTGTGGGGGCGCACTCTCAAGGGCAAAAAACGTGAAGTAGGGTTTTGAAACTTGATTTTATAGTTCAAGCACTCTTTTTTGGAAATTTTAGAAAAGAGATTAAAAATTATTTAATTGCTGGGCACCCTTTTCTGAGGAGGTATTTAGCAAATGTTCTAAAACTCGAGTTTGGGCTGATGTGGGGTGGATCTTGGAGTTTTTGTCCAGATTCAAGGCCCAAATGGCTGTTTGGATCCCCTTTTGACCCATTTTGCCCTGAGGTTCGACTCATTTCACTAAAAATGTGATATCTCTCTCGTTTTAAGTCTGGTTCAAACAAAATTTGAACCATAGATCAATGACATATATATGCATCTAAATGTGGGTTCTAAACCTATAAATAATGTGTTGTTTATGCAATAAAAAAATATTATGATTACGAGTATTTTAGGCATCATCAGGGGATACTCTTTTATGTTCTTGTATTGGGTTTCTTTCCTTCTTACCTTTTCTTCATTTGATTGAATGTTGGTAGGAGGGTCAAGGAAGACATGACTGAAAACTTGCGGTTGCTCGTCACTGGAGGCGAGGCGGCCGCTCGGAGTTCCTCATAGCGCAGAATGCGAAAGGAATATTGTGCAGCTCGGATGAGGGTTTCTTGGGGACAATGACCGCCAACCACATGGAGTCTAAGTACCACATATGGGACCAGGTCATCCCCTACAACCTTCTTTCCCTCTTTCCCCCAATTCTGTTCCTGCCAGTGAAGATTCCATCCTTGCCCTGCTCAAGTTTTTAAAATTGTAACAGGGAACCCATTTGGATGCTCAGAAGATGCAAAAGAAGCGCCTTCTTGCCGTTGTCTCGTAAGCGACCATTTTTCAGAATCATTCACACGGTTTGCAAAGGTTACCTTTTTCTGAATTGTGCCTGTTTCACTCAGGTTTGTGCCTACTATTACCACCTTGACTGGAAGCTTCAGGAGCATGCGTGTCTGGATACCCAAAACCCAGTCCATGCTTTTAAAGAGCACCACCACTCAGGTAAAAATTCTTCTGATTGTGTTGTCCATACTTTAACTCGCCTCAGATAAGCATCCTTTTACTCATTTTTTCTTGCAGATTGATCACGTTGGCGGGTTACCAAGAGATTGGGACGAAAAGATGCGCAAAACCGATCAACTCTTCTTCAAAGTTTCTTATTATAATCACGTATATGCCTGTTCTGTCTTCCTATTTCATTTCCTTGTTATTTGAACTATAGGCTTTCTTCCTCTTTATTTAATAGTTATGCCACATTACAAATTGACAATTACTAGAATATTATGTCATTTTATAAGGTAATCAAGCTATTATAATTTGCCATTGAGCTCTCAAAGACAATACCCAAATTGATTCTTAGTAATTATACTCGTGATTCAACTTTAGAGATGTTTTTTTTCTTTTCTTTTCTTTTTTCGTAAATGACCAATTTTAAATTGTCAACACTATCCCTGAATTTCTTTTTAGTATTTCCATTGATGATTCATGTTTGGGATATGCTACAGATGATTTCTCTAAATGACCAATCAAAACTTGTCGATCACATGCCCATTTACTTTGTTGTGACATTACAATTTGCATCTTATTTTAATCTATCATTTAAATCAAGTTGTATTCTCAATTTGCTTCTGTGAGGTTACATCTGTTCTGTGAGTCATGTATTGTTCCTTCTGAAAGCCTGGGTTGACTCATCGTAGAGTTCCAATTTCATATCAACTTGACTTGACAAGAAATTTAGGCTTTAGAATGCCAAATTTCATCAAGTCTTGTCGAGTAAGTCACTGCAACTTATAATTTGTGATGAAGTTGACCTGGGTTATACGTATTGTAAATAAAATAAATTTCCATGGTAGAATTTGATAGCGCCCAAGTATTTACAACATTTTTTTTTCATTTTCAGATTTCGAAGAGATATGAACTCCATTTCAAAGAGAGAGGAAGAGGTGGACTACAAATACTCCCCTCTATGAAGAATTTTCAATTAACAATGGAGGTAACTATATCCCTATTATCATGATTTTACGTTAAATTTGTGGGATGAAATTTGAAAACAGTGCCTAGGTTTGAAAATCTGTTCTGCTTCTCATGTGTTTGAGAGTATCGCTGGTAACACTAGATTGAAAATTTCTGTTAATACTAACTGTCATCATATATACTCATGTATAGATTTTTTGTAGGCTTCTTTTCTTATTTTAAATGTTTTTTGGCTTTTTTTTACTTTTAAGATAGTACATTAGCAATCTACGTTGCCTATGTGGTTGGATGGACTGGTAAGAGTCTCACTATCCTGACCAAGGGTTCTTGGGTTTGAATTCCTTCAGGGGCCATCATGCAAAGTGACTATCACAAAAGAAAATGTACCATTGATTGTTTTATGTGTACGGGCAAGGTAGTATGAAAAAAAAGTGTATGGGCAAGGTCGTTTGTTATAAATCGGACGACTACATTCTTGCTACACCAATATTACTACTGAATATATAGCTAATCTAAATTGCATTTCTGAAGAGGAAGGGATTCATTCACACCATGGCGTCTCCCCAATATATGTTTGCTTTCTTTCAAATTAACTGCATTTCTAAACTCATTCATGCTGAGACTCCTTCTTTATTTTGGTTGCTTCTCCTCCTTCCTGACGTGAAATTGGGGGGGGGGGGGGGGGGGGGGGGGCTTCATTGGACGTCGACCGCCCTAGTTCTTTCGTGTCTTAGCAGCATATGCATAGTTAGACTTTGAACCAGGTCAGGTTGCAACTGCTGGATTGCCACCGACCCATATAATCTGTTGATTCAAAAACTACTAAAATGAATTATTTTTGGAACAGAACTAGGCATTTGTTTCCACCTTCATTTAACAAACAATAGGATCTAGCTTTGTGAAGCCGTGAATAAACTACTTGCTTCGATAATTCCCTTGAGAAGATGATGGTGGCTGTAGCCATAGTTATTCTGCAACTGCTCTGTTGTAAAAGGTACTCTTAGTTAGAAACTTGAGTTCATTCACCATTATTTGTTGATCAGGAGCATGGAAAGCAGTGTATCATGCTGCATGGAAGAGTAGGGAAATCAAAGTATGTTATGGACTGCAGGTAATGAACAAAACTCTATGTACCATGGATTGTATATAGTGCTTTTTGACAACTTTGGAGAAGGTTTATATGTCTAACTAATTGTGTTATGTTTACTCAGGTTTCCCTTGACTAGTTATCAAGCATTTGCTATATGTTAAGCATCCATTGATTCCAAACTCTGCTGCTCTGTTTGATGTATACATGAATGAAAAGGCTTATGTTCTTTTAATGTTACAAAAGCATCATGTTGTATATTTGGGTTTGGGTCCAACCCATAGTGTGATCCGGTTTGATACTAATCAGTGGGTTAGTGGGCACTTAATGGGTGTCAGTGGGGTGGATGTTACGTGAACATGAAGAGTTTACATTTTGTAACCACCCCCTATCTTCCATTATAAAAAAAGGGCTTGACTGTATGACGAGAACAATTAGGAACTATAGCCTCTCTAGCCTATTGTCCGTAATTGTCATTGGGTTTAAGGTCTTGCTCACCATCGACTTCAAGGCCTGGGCTCATCGTGGGCATCGATAGGTTAAGGAGAACGTCGAGCACCCGCACGTCACATCGACCATGGTGTTTACCGGTACGTGCTTATTTTGTATCTTGGTTTTAATTTATGTGAATACACCAACAATGGGTTATATATGTAAAACCCATGAATTTTAAGGAATTTTCAATGAAATAAAAATGTGTGCTTATGTGAAATAATATGGTTTATGAAATATTCAATGTGATTTTTAGGATTTCGGGCCAGTAGAGCGAACCCGGTAACGAATATTAGAAAGAGTACTTGGATCCAGACTTTAGCGAGATTCGATGATCCGACCCGGTTCACGAGGCCAAGTGGAGAAATTCGATGGTTTTGAGATAATAGCGTGAGATCCGAAGCACATTTATGGTGAGAGAGTGCAAGTTTAGAACCAACGGGTGAAAAATCCACTTGAAAATTGAAGAAATCCATCAATAAAGGAAAAATGTTCAAATATGACATGAAAGGAATTTTCTTGCAAAAGTAAACACCAAGTGATGGTGTGGTGTAGTGGTAGGGCACACGGTTGTTTAGAGCCACAACCCAAGTTCAAAACTCATGGTGCGCCCACGTAAAAATGAAAAACATTGTTTTTTCATGAAATCCGGAACAAGACTAAAAGAGTTAAATACAATTTAATTCACACATTTTGCAACAAAAAACAATGTAGCACAAGTGGTGGGGCTTGTTACCCCTTAGGTTGAAGACCTTGGTTCAAAACCCCTTGTGTATAGATTTTTCCTATTTTGCACAAAAAGAGGATGATGGGGATTAAAAGAAAATAAATAAATAAATAATATATATAAGAATAGTAAAAATGTGGGAGTTGAGTTAAGCCTACATTTTTGGCTACTTTTTCTCCTTTTCCAAATAGTAAGGGGGATCCCATGTGACATGGAAGGGGGGTACCCATAAAGCAAATAGTGAGGGAAGTTAGAAAAAATCATGCCAAAGAGAGGAGGGGGCATTTTTGGAAATAGACATCACCCACAAAAACGTGTGATGAGGGTGAAGATTTAATGTTTTGAAAATTTAATAAATTTCCCTAAATAAGAGGAGTTAAATGAGAGATTGTTGGTGGGGAGTTACACTAGACCTCTCTCTCTCTCTCTCTACGTTTCTCTTTTTTTTTCTTTCCGGGTGGTAGTCGACCTCCATTGTTGGACTGAGTAGACCTCCATTGACAACATGGCGTGTCGCTCCAACGAAGGAACGAGATTGCAGCCGTGCCATCGCAAGACTCCAACGAGGCAAGAAGTATTGCTATTTGTATGCAAGTGTTCGATGTTCTGTGACACAACTATGCTATGACACCATTGAGTTATTTTGGCAACACCACCTACATAGACGGGCGTTTATGGGTTGAACCACCTATTTGTCAATATGGCAATATGTAGAAGTTTAGCTTTGCCTTCACCGTGGCTGACACAGTGGTACTGTGGCATTTCTGAAAGGATGTACACGGTCCAGTGCCAGGCTGCAAACCACCACTAAAAATATCTATGGTGGAGATGAGATTGGTCGTTTCGCTGCACCATGATCCACGGGTCGATACATGCGACGATCAAATCTTACATCGGACAATATGACTTTGCCATAAGATGCAAATCACAGACACCACTCCGATAACCATACCATACTTGTTACATCAGATAAGATCCGGTTATGAAGAAATATATATGTATTTCGTTCCTCAAATTATGATGGATAGATATGCATATAGATTGATAGAGGAAATGGTTTGTTTTTGCTGGTTTTACTTAATCATGTGGTAAGTGCTGGAGACATGAATGGGTGGTTGCACGGTTAACCATGGATATGTATATTGAGGTGGCATGGAAACATAGTTACAGATTGCCAGACATTACTTTGCAGATTTGTGGTATTGCAAGTCATGGCAAGAGGCTCCGGTTTCTAAGAATCTGGTGATAAACCTGTAGATAGACAGGGTGTTAGCACATACATGGACATTACTGTGGTACACGAACTACCTTGAAAAGGGATTTACTAACAACATATAGATGGGTCGTGTTCATCAATCCAACAGGACACTTCGTAGAATGGTTACATTACCAAATCAAGATTTTAATAGTATAGACACAGTCACTAAGGAAAAGCTTGGTGGATTTGTGCTCAGATTGGGGTCGACTCAATCCGGGTTCAAGTTTCTTTTTTTTATCAGATGTCTCCGAATAACATCAAATTCTATTTATGTATCCTTGCCTAATAAAATTTTAATTTTATGCATTATCGTCAGTTTTTGACGTCCAGAATAACATCAAATTCTATTTACGTATCCTTGCCTAATTTTTGACAAGACAAGATTTATTTGTGTATTATCATGGGTGGCTAGATTGTTACCAAAGAAAAAAAAAAAAAAAAACTGGAATGAGAACCAAGCAACCTCGACTCAGGTCGTCCAGCTAGCACATGAAAGGTTAAGGTCTTTGGTTATGCACACTAGACGATAGTTATTAGGTTCATATACAAGAATCAAAACAAAAACCGATAGAAGGGGGGGGGGGGGGGGATTTTCGCATGCCACTATATGACCAGGTTTAATGCTGGTGTGAACTGGGTATGCATACAACATGTTAGTACATAGACATACCAAGGCAAGACGTTAGATTTTTATTTTTGTTACAAGTCCAGAAATTTTAGGAAATGATGTTAGCCCTTTGTTGTGTATGGTAGTTATAATGCAAGAGAAAGAAAAAAAAAATATCACATGTCACATTAGGTTGTTTGAAATAATGTTTTGAAGCATTGTTCTAAATTTTTTTTTCTTTGCTAATTACCTTTGGTATGTCTATTGCATCATACAGGAAAACCATGATGGGGCATGCTAAGATGGGTATGCACACGTTAATATTGCATACCCTGTATATTAAGAGGAAGAAAAAAAAAATGAATGGTGGTCTAACGTGCTGGTGTTGTTCAACGGTTCTACACACAGGTGCAAGGCGATATGGGGTTGGCTCGTTTGCCCCTTATAACTGTGCACCCAACACACAGTTGGTCAGACCCGGATGGGAGCCTATTCGGTACCAGTCATTTACCAGACCACCCTAACGGGCTGGTACTAGACGGGTGGGCTGGTGGATGTGGGTACCGTCGGCTGACAGTCTGGCGGGGTCTGCCTGCCGTTGATGACCGGTGGTCGATTGAAGTAGTGCAGCGGATCACTGCATTTTGTTGATGCTGGCATTGCCAGCATGTGGCTGGAACAACAGCCTGTTGTTGTTTCTTCTTACAGACATCGACGTTGATGTTGCAACCATGTACGGGTCTGCCTTAGTCAGTAGAACCCCATAGACAGGTTTGGGCAGGGGTCGGCTTGACCCCAGCCTTATTCTGGTCATACCATGACCACAAACCGAGTTGACCTTAGTGGTCGATATGCTTCCGAGTTATGGTTAATTATTTCGCAGCTTTAGTTGAACAACCTCAACCAAGAAGAGGATCCCATACCTTATCTTGGCGGCAACCATGGCACAGGCCACGGTAGTAATGATCTGTCAGATCATAGAGGGATATCGCGACTTGTCACTTCTATGGTAGCGTTGCACCATGACATCGGTGTAGCAGGGTCGGGAAAAGAAGAACCCTTTTCGCAAGTACTTGTTGGGCCTGCTCACATAAGTGGCAGGTGGACTCCTCAATGAGCACTAGCATCGGTTAGAGTGTCTCGTTGACGGCGTCACTTGGGGTGATTGCCACATGGCCATGGCGTGGGCATGCTTAGGGCAGCCTGATGCAGTCTGTGAAGTCCATGTGACTTCAATCCAAGTACACATAAAGAAAGAGATGTGCATACAAAAGCAAGACAAAGTTTGTCGCAAATATGGCATTGATCATGGGTACGAAAGCGTACGCCATAGTTGAGAAAGTAAATGTTTGAATGTGGGCTCTGGGTTGAGCCAAATTCTGAGAAAATTATACTCCTTGGTGGTGTTTATGGCACCCAGACTATAAAATGCATACAATGTGTGTGTACCCAGTGACGAGTTTGGGGATTTTTGGAAATCCCTGGTGATGCAATGGCTCGCACAAGAAAATAAATTAACAATAAAAATGTATGCTTAATCATAAAATTCATGAGACTCTGGGTATACCGAAAGACGGTATATGTTACCAGACTCTCTGGGCTCTGGGTACACTTGAAAGACAGTGTATGTTACCGGACCCCTCGTAGTGTGATGACTCACATAGGAACATAACTAAAAAATATAAATGAATTCATAAATATAAAATTTTTGAGATTCTGGGTATACTTGAAAGACGATATATGTTACCGGATTCTCCGGGCTCTGGGTATACCTGAAAGACGATATATGTTACTGGACCAATGTTCTACCTAGGAGAGGGTATATGGTACAAGCGTCGTGAGCGCTCATGTTTTTTTTTTTTTAGAGCTAAGTGTATCACCGTAGGGTCTCATTCACTATAATGTCTATGCTTGTGCGTACCCACAGGAAAAGAGTAAGCTAAACATTAAACAATTTAAGTGGACTGAAAACTTATTTCTAAAGAATTGTGCACTGCTGATATGACTTTCGTAAAACTTGTGGAATCTACAGCTTCTGCTAATGTACTTTTAGTTCAGTTAACTTTTGCATTGTATCATGAATTAGAAAGCATAATCATTTTCTTAGAATGATATAAATTTTTATGCTAGTTATATCTGCAGATGTTGCACATAATTGTACACAGGACATTGAGCACCTCATATAAATATAATGCTTCTTACGCAGACAGGGGAGTCTGACCCTTCTACTTTAAATATTTTTCAGGTAGCAACTAAATCGGAGCATCGTGGGCGTCGCGTATGGAAGTAGTCAAGAGATCTTAGTTTTCCAGTGTTTTCTGTTTGAACTCTGATTAGTAGATTTACATTCCTGTTATGAGATGTAATTAATGACATTAATGCTTCAATTAATGTATAGTATGTTTTTAGCACTTCTCTGTTTTATCTTGTAATGCACCCAACTCTTGTTTTCACACTTTTGCTATTTAAAAAAAAAAATTACTCCAAAATTTTCACTATAAAAAGTTGGGGCGTTACAATATAGCCCCACAACAAATAGGATATCAGGTCGTGTGCAAGTTTACGCGTACTATAAACTCTCAACCGCTGAAGCATATATGACAATTGTGATCTAAGTCTTTTCATTATCATCCTAAGGACAGTCCTTTAAGCTCAATTTGTCCTCTTTTACTATAGGTGTCGAATTAGGAGAACAATTTTTCATCTCATAGCTTTTAAGAACCTTAAGGGTATAGGATTTTTTAGAGAGGCCAAGGACACCCTTAGTTCTATCACAACAGAGCTTGATTTCAAAGACAAATGTGACCTCACCCGTGTCCTTCATATCGAAATGAGAGGAAAGAAAATCTTCAGTCTCGTGTAGTAGACTCAAATCATTAGTTGCGAGAAGAATGTCATCAACATATAAAACCAAAATTATAAACTTACTTACACTAGTCTTAATGTATATACACTGATCAATAATGTTTTCAGTGAATCCAAAGTTCATAATTACCGGATTGAACTTTTTATATCACAGGCGAGATGCTTATTTAAGTCCATAAATTGACTTCTTCAATTTGCAAACTAAATAATTTGAGTCATCTACACTGAAACTAGGAGGTTGTTGCATGTATGCCTCCTCTTCCAGATCCTCATTCAGGAAGGTAGTTTTCATATCCATTTGATGTAGCTCTAAATCAAAATGTGCTAATAGGTTCATGATTATCCACAACGATTCTTTAGTTGAGACAAAAAAAAAGTCTCATTATAATCAATGCCATCTATTTGTGTGAAACCTTTTGCAATAAAACTAGCCTTGTATCTCTCCTCTTGACCTTAAAAGTTTGTTTTGGTCCAATAGGTCTAATTCCATCAAGTCGAGGTACAAGATCCCACACTTAGTTCTTTATCATAAAGTCAAGTTCTTCTTTTATGACATGTATTCAATGTGTTGATCTTTCACTTTCAATGACTTTTGCAAAAGTGAATGGATTATCATAAATATCTATAAAATTATTAGACTCTTATAAATACACCACATAGTCTAGATGGATAGCGGATTTTCTGGTCCTGATATTATCCAAAGGGATAATGATAGGAAAAACTGAGTCTTTATCCTTCGCAGGTATGTAACCTGAATCCTGTATTTTCTCAAATTTAATACTTTGAGATGCATCAATCCCAATAGAACCATTTTAAAAAAATCTCGCTTTATTTGTTGTCACTATTTATGGTGTGTATGAGATGGACAATAAAATATAAAGCTCTTTAATCTTTCTAGATAATCAATAAAAAATCCACTAGTCATCCTAGCGTCAAAGGCTTTTATATGTGAGTTATATAGTTTAGCATCTGTTGGACATCCCTATATATGCATATATGATAAAGAAGGTTTCCTATCTATCCATAACTTGTAAGAAGTCTTTTGAACAACCTTTGTAGGGAATTTATTCAAAATATGCACTATTGTCCTAAGAGCTTCACCCCATAAGGTCAAGAAAATGTTTGAGTGATTCAATATCACTTGAACCATTTATTTAAACGTACGGTTTTTTCTTTTAGCTATATAATTCTGGTAAGCACTACCAGACATGGTATACTGAGGTACAATGCATTTATCTTTTAGAAATCATGCTAATGGCCCTTCTTTTTGTTCTATCTCAGTAAAATGACCAAAATATTTGCCACCTCTATCAGTCCTAACAACCTTAATAACTTCACCGGTTTGTTTCTCTACTTCTTTCTTGAAGTTCTTAATAACCTGAAAGACTTTTGATTTTTTAAATAATAAGTAGATATATATATACCGTGAGTAATCATTTATAAAGTTGACAAAATACTTTTCACTCGCATAATACGGTGAAAAAGGGTTATAAACATCCGTATGCACTATCTTCAACTTTTCATTACTGTGTTTGACATCTTTCTTATACGTGTTAGACTGCTTAACCTTTATGTTGTCAACACTTGACTCTATATCTGTAAAATCAAGGGATCCAAAAATTTCTTCTTTTATAAGTCTTTGGACTCTTATTTTCGAGATGTGTCATAACCTTTGATGCCAAAGCAAATAGGATTGATCTTTCTTTAAACTATGTTTATTGCCAATCATTGTGTTCTCAACAAAATGAGATTTCTGAATTTAAAATTTGGTTTTTAACCGATACAAACCATCACACATATGCAGAACCTACATTAATAGAATTTTTAATAATAATAAGCTTGAAGTTTTCAAATTTAAAAATAAAACCAAACTTTTCAAGTTTTAAAATTTAAATCAGGTTTCGACTATAGGATGGAACATAAAATATATCAGCCAAATCCAAAATGAATCTCGATTCCAACACAACTCTGCAGGTCCCAACGTTCTTAACATGCAAACACATCTTATTTCCTGTGAATATGCTTGTAAGGAGTTGATAATGTGTATTGTGGCACCAGAATCAATCCACCAACTATGCAATGGAACATGAATCAAATTGCACTTATGAGAAACGAATGACTTATTGCATTTATTTTTGAGTCATTTCTTATGCTTCAAGCAGTCCACATTCTTATGTCCATTCTTCTTGCAGAAAAAACACTTTATAGAAAAGCCTCCTACCTGGAATTTGGCTTTCACCTGAGAGTTTGAACTCTCCCGAGAGGTTTTCTTCTTGTTCTTCCTTTTGAAGGAACCTTTCTTTGGCCTCGGCCTATGTTGTTACTTATAAGAGGTCATATGTGCACTCGACACCTTATCATCATTCAGGCTTTCTTCCTCTTCAACACACTTGGTCAAGAGATTATTAAAAGACCACTCATTATTATGTGTGTTGTAGGAGATTTTGAATGGTCCATATTCAGTAGGCAATGAGGTCACAAATCAGATGGACCAAGAATCAGAAATGATAAACTTCATATTGTTCAGTTGAGATACAATGTTCTTTATTTTCAAAATGTATTGTCGGATGTGACTATCACTAGTATATTTCATAGATATTAGTTTGAACGTCAGTGTACTGGCCTTTGCCTTATTAGAACTGACAAATTGAGCCTCAATGGCTCTTAGAAATTCCTTCACTATTTTGCAGTGAGAAATAGTGCATTGAATGTTCTTAGCCACTCGAGATTGCAAAAGCAACATGCTAAGTCTGTTCGAGCGCTTTCACTTCTCAGAGATAGCCTTTTGTTCTGTTGTATTCTGGTCTATATGAGAGGGGGGTTCGCCAGTCCTAAGAGACAAATCTAAGTCCATGTATCTGAGAGTGAACAACAATATTTATTATCAATCCAAAAAATTAGATATGTCAAATAGGAGAATATTACTAGAACCGTCAATGTGGAAAGAACGTGATACAACAAGGAATGAAAGAAAAACTTTATTATTGCTCAGACGAGACTTGTTATGAAAAGGTAAATATTGAGACCCTTTATTATTCAACTTTCCTGAGACAAGCATAATTGAGTCATTATCGTTCCACTTTAGTGGAAATGACAATACTCATAGTTGATTCGTCTTCTTAATTCACAATGAATTGAATTTAGTTGGTGAGACTAGTAGATCATATAACCAGAGGCAATTTAGCACTCTACATTTGGGTACGAACATGCTTCATAGCCTGAAATATACATTTACTATTATACGCTATGTCAATTTGGAACACAACAATCTACCTTTAGGTAAAATCGTTGCTTCATAAAGTCACACATAATCATAATATCGACTCTTAATACGGCCCAAAGAATCCTCAGTTAACGCAACTCAGATCACTTTGGTGATTGCATGAGTCAGTCAATCAAGACCTTTTACCGAAATTATATTTGTATTATGGAGCATGCCATGCACACATATTAATACATGCATATTCATGATGAAATATACATTATATCGTCAAAATACAAATTCATGCTTTAACATATATGCATAAACTAATTTTTGATGATAACACATTAAAAAAATATCATGAATTTAATTATAATAATACTTAAAAATTTAAACAATATAAAATACATGTATTAAGCACGCATAAGTCATGCTTGCTTAACAACAAACACTTATAAAACATGAAAAATGATAAAAACATACTCAAATGAGTAAAACCCAAGGTTCTTAAGCTGGAACTCATCTAAAAATACCCTGAAGTGGTCTGAAATGGCTCTGAACTGGTCATCTAAGTGTCTGAACCAGTTCTGAACCTAATAAATTGGTATAAAACATGAACAAAAGCTCACAAAACCCTCTAAAAGAATGAGAAAATCCCTATATTTTTATGAATTCATGATAATAGAGTCTCTATATCTCAGAACCGATGAAAAACTGATAGGAACCGGTCAAAAATGGCTCTGAACCGGTTTCGAAAAGAGTCGTATTGGTCATAAAATCGATTTAGGTGTAAACAATACTTGGACCCTATTTTGAATCAGATATGATCCAATCCAGATTCAGTTATAATGGATCTCAAACAGGTCTAAAACAGCTCTGAACTGATTCAGTTGTGGGAATGCTTGGTAGATATCAGTCAAATTCAGGAATTGTGCATTGCAAAACAATAAAGAAGGTCATGCGTTATTTGCAAGGAACAAAGGATTATATGCTGACCTAAAGAAAGGTTGACCACCTAGAGGTCATTGGATACTCTGATGTGGACTTAGGAGGATGTCTCGACAATATCAAGTCTGCTATTTGATACATTTTTCTACTAGCAAGTGGTGTCATTTCATGGAGAAGTGGAAAGTAGTCTACAATAGATGCTCATATCATGGAGGTGAAAATTATTGTATTATACGAGACTTCATCTCAGGTCATTTGGATAAGAAACTTTATTATGCATCTTAAGATTGTGAACTCTATTGAAAGACCACTAAAGATCTTTTGTGATAATGAAGCAGTCGTTTCCTTCTCAGATAACAACAAGAGTTCAACCTCGTGTCGACATATAGAGTTAAAGTACTTTGTTGTTAAAAAAATGACTAAGAATCATCTGATATGTATTGATACAATTGATACGAATGAAATAATTGTGGATCTTCTTACTAAAGGGCTAGCACCGAGATTGTATTCCCAACATGTAAAGGGGATGGGTCTTTTTTATTCCTTCTTATGTATGATAATACATTATGTAATCATATTTGTGAAAATGAATTGATTCTATATGACTTTGTGTATTGTTGATTTTGCATAAATGATCTCTTATTTGGTTAGAGAGAATAACAAAATAACAATATTAAATGACCAATGAAATAGGTTAGAGAGAATAACAAAATAACAATATTAAATGACCAATGAAATAGGTTAGAGACCAACCTATTCATAAAGGTAATCCTAACATGCTAAAACACTGAAAATAAGTTGTATTGTAGTACAAGAAAATATGACATTTCATAAGAAGATAATTATGTCCATGACTCATATGATTCATTCTCGTGATACAGGATAACATGTGAACTCACATAAAGAATTACGTCGAGATAACAGTATAAACCTTGATTTAGTACCCTTTTAGTGTTAATGGATCAAGTGGGAGAAAGTTGGACATTTGGGTTTGAGTCCAACCCATAGTGTGACTCGGTTTGACACTAATGAGTGAGTTAGTGGGGCTGCTAGTGGGCACTTAATGGGTGTTAGTGGGGTGGAGGTTACGTGTAACCACCCCATATCTTCCATTATAAATAGAGGGTTTGACTATATAATGAGAACAGTCAGAAACTATAGCCTCTTTAGCCTATTGTTCGTAATTGTCATTGGATTCAGGGTCCTACTTACCATAGACTTCAAGGCCTGGGCTCATCGTGGACGTCGATAGGATGTGGAGAACGCCGAGCACCCGCATGTCACATCGACCATGGCGTCTACCAGTACATGCTTATTTTGTATTCTGGTTTTAATTTATGCGAATACACCAATATCATACTTATAATTTTTACATCTCAGTAGTGAGCTAACATGATTTTGGGTTAGCAGGAAGTTCAAAATTAACTGACATGGTTTAGCCATTTTTTAAGGCAGTAGTTTCAACATTCTTTAAGTGTCAATACCACCGTGGGGTCGATCGTGTGGCCAGTGGGGTGGTTGTGAGGGTGGTGAGATGAAGGCACCGAATCAAACCCCACTCGTGCACGATGCATCCGTAGCTTTAAGGCTCGATGGTCATGGGCCCCACCCAGGGTGTTCCTCACTTAGGTGAGGGTTCCTCATCATCAAAAAGCATTTTTAAGTGTTAATTAAGAATGGAATTCCATGTTTAGTTTAGAATTTGATAGCAATGTGTCAAACAAAGGTAAAGGAACAGACTTTCATTTGTGACAACCAAACTGCCTTGCTACCAAATTCTCAATTACTTGTGAAGAACATCCAATCTAGTCCTATAATAAATTCCCAGTTTCTAGCAAAACTTTTGCATAATCTTCATTCCGAAATTTGAATTACTGGTCAAAGGAATCGATTTTATGATAGAATTATATCAGAAATCAACTCAGTTATTGGTAGTAAGAGTATCCACTTGAATGGGTGCACTAGTGTTGGGTCTAAGATGAACTTGATAAGACACCCAATGATGTAGGAATGGGAGCGAGGGCTATAGGGTTCATTTGGATCTATTTTCATTATTTGGGTTTTTTGTATTTATTTAGTTAGGATTTTAGTTTGGGATCTTGTTTTGGATCTTAATTGAATTTTGGATCTATCTCAAATCCTTAGTAGGATTAGTGATTCTTTATTGTTCTCTCTATATATTCATTGTAACGAGACAGAAAAGAGAGAAATGATTTATGAGTGTTTTTTTCATTATTTCCTTGATTTTTTTGCTATTTTTTTTTTCATAGTTTTCGTAGTTATCCTATGGTGTTGATTCATTTAGAGAGCATGAACGATCCTCTTGACCTGCATCAATTTGATATCAGAGCTTCGATTGTTCTCCTCAATCATTGTTTTATTACAAAGTTCGATTAAAGATTGTATCAGGGCAACAAGAAGGTTCCCCTCGATTTGTTTGATCAGACGATTGGAGGAAACACTCTCGTCAGATTCAAGATTTGACAAAGGATTCCAACTCGGGAAGCGGCATTGTGCATAGATCAACTTCATTGACTTCTCAATGGATTTTCAAGATCAGCAGTAATCTTGGTCATCGATTAATGAAACAATGTGGCCGCCCATCTCTTCTTTGTGTGCACCTGTAGCAATCACCACTCGAGCCTATATCATTGAGGTGCTCAGGTCGGGCGAAGCAACTCAGAAACACATCTCAAGCTTGGGTGTGTCCACCGGCAACACAAACATGGCCGGATTGAAGATGTTTGAAGAAATCTTAAGATAAGCAATGGAGTCGATCATCGATGCAGCTGCTCAAGAACTCCAACGCTCTTTATCGACACCTGTGTATGTTCATCAAAACCCCCATCGAGATTTAGACGGTCAGGAATAGCCAAATACACCACCGGCCACTGGATATGGAGGTAAAAACAACCGATAGTGGGTCAAAATCCACGATTGGCTTCTTTGATTTGCAGCAACCGGCACAGTCCACCAGCGACCGGTGTTGATTGCTCGTTTCGACACCACCCGTCAATCGAGCAACACCGACGAGGTGGTCGCCTGTGGGTCGGACGGTGCCCCACAACATCGATGGAGTCGGTGGTGGCGATGGTCCTTTGGTGCGGTGTTCTTCTTCTTAGAGTACCATTATGTTTCAGAGCATCACAGAGTTTCATTGGCAGCGACATAAACTTCTGGTGTGTTTTTTTTTTTTAATTCTGACTATAATGATGTGATCTATATGCTTGTTTTTATAGGAATCACTTCTTGGAACATTTGATTCCCATGCATTTTATAGGTTTTTATAAGGTTTCATAAAATTTTTAAGGCTCCAAACACCATTTTTCATCCAAAAATACTTGATCCAAGTGCTGATTTCTAGTAATTCAATCGTGGTGAACACATCTATGGGTCAAAATTTTGAAAAAAAAAAAAACACCGGAAATCCACTATATGTTCCTTTAGTTGGTTTTTGTATTTTGTAGGTACCGTATCTTTTATATTATGTTGCAGCAATTCTTGCAAGATAGATGTGATATCCATGGTTTATGTAGTAGACATCATGTATTAAATTGCAAAATTTTGATGCTTTTTAAGTTAACAGATCAATGGCGTTCATTGGACCAAAAAATTGATATGAAAAACATTAGGCTTTCACATTTATGTAATTTGGAGCAAAAAAAAAATTTTGATTGAACAAGCTATGATGGACACATTTCACCTTGCCAAAAATAGGTATACACCTATGTCACAGAGACACGCCCTTTAGAGCACGTATCATGGGTTACACCAGTTAGACATGTGAAGCCATGGGGACACGGCTCTGACATCTATGCACATTAGTTTAATGTTTATAGTAATTTTTAATAATATTTGAATTAAATATGCATTTTAATTCATTAAAACTATTTTAAATATTTTTTTTTTGATTAAAAACTAAAAAAGTACCCTCTATATTTTAAAAAAGTTTAAACTGGCATGTCCAGTTGTACCTATACCTTTGTGACATATGTCTAAACATACACACACTGTTTGTTTCTAGGCAAACTCGGTTAGACCGAACCAATGTTGTCAGTATGGGAATCGAACCTGTGTGGGCCGAATACTCAAAATGTATAGTTTTGAGTCGACCAAAAAATAATTAAAAAGTATTATGTGTCAATCAAAACATAACACATGTTAAAACCATTAAAATAATTTAAAGCTATTTTTTATAATTATTAAAAAATAACTGGTTCAGGGCACTATCTTATCGATTTTCTAGCTATATTATACTCACAGATACTCACAACATTGGGCAGAACCCCAGCAGTTATACTACCGTACTGGGTTTTGAACTCGCAATGTCCCACACACGGTGACACGCTCTAACAGCTCCTACCAGACAAGGAGAGCTCCACCAGTCAGGCTGTGGTTGGGAGCGGAGCAGAGATAGAAGGTGTGATGGGAGTAGAGAAGAAAAAGGAGGGATGAGATTTCATCTCCAATCCCATCTTTTAAATCCGGGTAGCAAAATAACACTGAATCCCCATCTTCATCTAAAATACGACTCCCAGTCAGGTGTGCAACCTTTTTACATGATATGATGATATCTAGGAGTGGGGCCGTGCCAGCCCGGGTAACGGACTGGGCCATTAACTGGGCAGACCGGTCCATACAGGCCGAGGTTCAGACCTGTCCGTTAGGAAAACTTCAGCCCATATATATATATATATATATATATAGAGAGAGAGAGAGAGAGAGAGAGTAATGGGTACCGAGAGGGTGGTATATGTTCTCCCTCGATGATTCACTGAATCCCACGTCTGTGTTCGGGGTCTGAATGAGCACCACATATACAAGCACATGGGGCTCGTATTCCCGTGTATGTTGACATCACTTAGCATTAGAGTCTGGTGTGGTTGCAAAGACTTAAGTACCCTTTCTTGTTATTCTTTTCATAAAGCGACAATTTAAGAAAATGACAAAAGTGCCCTTCATTCAAAAAAGAAAAAACAAACAGTTCAAAAAAAGGACAAACATGTCCTCCATTCAGAAAGTTGAGGATGATGTTGACTCTTCAAAGTCTACACAACGAAACGAACCTTAATCGTTTTGCCGATGGTGATCCGGCGAAACGATGGTGAGTCGACGATCCGATGGTGAGTCGGCGATCCGATGGTCATCCTACGAAACAAACCTGAGTCACCAAAAATGTCTGTTTGAACTTTTCATCGTTATCTTCTTCGTCTTCCTTTTTCGTAAAACACTGTAAAACTCTCTCTCTCTCTAAAGAAGAAATCAAGGGAGGCAAAGAGTTCCCCCTGGAGAAGGCCATGAACATCAACCCTCTCACTCTCTCTCCCTTTTCTCTCTACTTTTGTGCACATCTAACAAACAATCCTACATTGCTCCATCAAACACCGACTGACCAGCACATTGACTGCAACATCGTTCAACTTGATGAGTTGTGGAGCCTGATTCATAGCTTTTGCCCTTACAGGAGGGGGTTTGGGGGTTCCTCCTAGTGTTGGTAACATCATTCAACTTGATGAGTTGTGGATCCTGATTTAGAGTTTTTGTCCTTACAGAAGGGGGGTCCGGGGGCTCCCCCCAGCGTGGATCTCGCTGATTTGTAGTATTATTGGGCTTTTCTACAGCGATTTATAGTATTTTTGGGTCTCCAACGAGCCCCACAACGATTTATAGTGTTATCCGGCTTTTCAACAGTGATTTGTATTGTCTTCCGCAAATCACTATAGCAATTTATAGTGTTTTGGGGTCTCCAACGAGCCCCACAGCGATTTATAGTGTTGTTGGATCTCACTATAGCGATTTGTAGTGTCTTCCGTAAATCACTATAGCGATTTGTAGTGTTATTCAGTAAGCAAATCGTTGTAAATCGCTACCCGATTAGGATCAACTTGTCAGGGCCATATCTCCCTAACCGAAGGTCATATTCCGAATCTGTAAAAGGTGGTGTCTTCGTTATTGAGTCTAGTTTAATTCTATAAATTTTCAGTGATTTCTATTGTTATTTCATTCTCCATTTTAACTAAAAACCAGACCCCTATTATTCTGTGTTATTTGAGTTGCACAACACCATTCTCTCTTGACATTCACATCTTGATTGAAACATATGTCTTTCTCACCACGACACCCTGTGCATTTTTTGACCACGACACCCGGGACCCGTGCTGGGTGGGAGCCCCCGAACCCCCCTCCTGTAAGGGCAAAAACTCTGAATCAAACTCCACAACAGTCAATGTGCAGGTCAGTCGGTGCTTGATTGAGCAATGTAGGATCTTTTGTTGGATGTGCACAAAAGCAGAAAGAGAAGGGAGAGAGAGAGTGAGAGGGTTGATGTCCATGGCCTCCTCCAGAAGAGATTTCTTTTTCGGATAATCCTGCAATGCAGAGACTGAGTCTTAAATAATCATCTTCGGGGCACTTAAGTCTTTACAATCACTCTTTTTCTAGAATCGATATTTTTTTTTGCACCAATGGAGGAGAGGGTACTTAAGTCTTTGCAACCACATCAAACTCCAATGATAATTAATGCTGACAAACATGGGGATACGAGATGCATAGGCTTAAATACGTGGTGCTTTTGAGGACCCCCGAGCATGAGATGCCCTGTTCGAGGGGGGAACATATAACCTGCTTTAAATGAAATATGCTTAATGAGTTTTTTAGGTTTTTGGTTTTATTTTAAAATTTTGACCATACAGATATGATCTATGTACTTAATTTTATAAGGATCAGCTCTTTCTGACACATGGGTGAGTTTTTATAATGTTAAAAAAATAAACGATTCAACATCTTTATAATTTTTTTAGGCTCTAGATGTCATTTTTTATCGAAAATACATGATCCAAGTATGGATTCCTAGTAAATCATCCATGCTCAACACATTTATGGGGTCAAAAATACAAAAAAAGACACTAAAGAGGTTAAAAACTCATTTAGCACATTTCATTTTGCATGGACCTATATATATATATAGGGAAATGAAAACCTGCCCATTAAAAGCCTACCAAACCTACCCAGTAAGAAAGATTTATTAGATTTTTTATGTTTTTTTGAAATTCTGACAATTTAATCTATACACTTATTCTTTTATTGTAATCAGTTCTTAAAGCACTTGATTCTGATGCATGGATAAGTTTTTATAAGGTTTAAAAACCAGCCGCCTATAATTTTTATAAAAATTTTAGGCTTTTTCATAAAAAATGTATGATTTAAGCGTCAATTTGTAGTTGAACACATTTTTACGGTTAAAATTTTGAACAAAAAAATACAAAAAATATGATAAAATGTTTTTTAGTGGTTAGGTTTTTATTTTTCTTTATATATATATATATATATATATATATATATATATATATATATATATATAGAGAGAGAGAGAGAGAGAGAGAGAGAGAGAGAGAGAGAGAGAGAGACGGGTGTGTCATTTGACCATCAGTCGAAGGCATACCGTTGATTGTATGTACGATCAATGACGTGCCTTCTTCTGTGCGTTTAGATGTTTTAGAAGTGGTCCAGGACTGCATGTAAAAATAAAAAAATCGTCAAAAATATGGATACCCATCCGACAAGAAGGGGTTCTGACAATACTTTTTTCTGGCTCTCGTTCAATATATATATAAACATGGGTCGACGTCGGCCGGGCCAAAAGCTAGGTTCGAACCTAGGCTGGGCCAATTTTATAGGCTCACGACGAGTGGGGTGGGCTGCAACAGCCCACCCTTAAGATTAATATCTACCTTGCAAGGGAATGATGGAACCCAGATTGAAAAAGATGCACGTTTTGTGTTCACTTGAAGGGTGTGAATTAATTAGGTGCTAATTATGGCAGCACAATACAGATGACTAATAAAATAAGCTTAACCACTTTCCCGGCTTCATTAACACCTCCCACATGGCTGGTTTTTTAACTCTAGCATAGACCCCTTTTACTTGCAACGTGAAAAGGAAGTTATTACTGGATATCCCCATTGGCCCTTTTTTAGCTTCCTGCTGAGCCTTCCTTTTTAGTGTTTTTTTTTTTTATGAGCCAGATTATCTACATTCTTTTGCAACAAAAGTGGACTACAATTCAAAAGAGCAGACCAATTAGGTGACTTGATTTATTGGGCCTATTTTGGATCTAGTTCTAGGTGTAGGTTGCATAAGTAGGGAGACCTATTTTAAGATTTGCCAGGGAACCACCAAGATTTCTTGGAGGAGATTCAGCTTAGGCAAGGGTTTATATAGGACCTTCAAATGTATAACTCATCCTGAATCCTTGTATTAGGATCCCGATCTATATATGGATATTCAAATGGATTTATATCCCATGTGCATGCTTGTGTGATCTAATTCAAATCATTCAAGTAGCCTACGAGGGTTCAGACAGATCAAATATGGCTGGGTCATGCTTGATTGGATGAATCCAGATTACTTGCGGTAGTTCTGAATCACAGTTGGATCCAAATGATATATATATATATATATATTAGAAATGAACATATTAGGCCCCATTTCTCATTCTGCCCCATAGGTTTTAAGTGTTTTATAATTAATACCAGGACTTAATTGGGTCCCATTACATTTAATTCATGGAGGTGCTAGTTGGGTTCCAACTTCCAACCAGTTAATGTTGTCCGAATAACTAGGTTCAAGCATGTGAGGCTCAACAGCCTTGACCTGGTCTGCCTAGTGTGTTTGGGTCCACCTTGTCTGTTGGGTAGGTTAAACAAAACTGTACCCACATAGTTGGTTGGGGTAGGTTAAACAAAATCGGCACTTACAGTCTCTGTCCATGCCAATGTTATCACAATCTGTTCCGAGTAGGCTTGAAATTGAACTAAATCGGCACTTCACCGATCAAATTGCAAAGTGGCCCGAATCCCCTTTTTTTATTCTTGTGTGCTTTATTTATTATTTTTTTTCTAGGCAAAAAGAGCCGCAGTTGGTAAAACTCTTGTAGTCTCTTGTTCACCAGCTTCAACTTTACAGTAAAGAATACGCTCATAGGTTTTGAACCATAATCATCCCTATGTCAAGTGAAACAATAGTTGGCTCTAACCAAGAAGGAAGGGTTGCTATTGGCCCGGTGCCCGGCTAGCTGCCGGGTTCTGAGCTCGTAACAGGTTGGGCTTGGTCTGCAAAATGCAGTTCATGTTCGATTCAAATCAGGCTGAGCCAATCCCGATTAGATAATCAGGCTCCAATCGAGCTGGACGCTTGTGTAATTTGCACAGGACTTAACAGGCCCAGCGGGTTAACTAGGTTGAGCATAAAGTACCTAGCCCGAGCCCAATCCAAACCCGAGTATAACCTAGCCAGAGCCGGCTGTTCTCAAGCTAAGAAATGTGTTCCCACCCAAGAAGTAGGGATGGCAGTGGAACGGAGGAAACGGGGTCTCATCCGGCCTCGCCCTGTTTGAACAGGGAATGGAGGACAGGAAATGGGGATAGAGGTTAAAATCAAAACCTGTGCAGAGATGGAGGTGGGGATGGACTTACGCTTTCCCCTGATCTGCCCCATCTCGATCCCTACCTTGCCCCCCCCCCCACCCACCCCGTCCCGTCCTCAATACTTTTTTAAAGATGACAATGGACCTAGGAGAAACGGGACCTCGCTCCACCATGCTTAGTTTTGACAGCATATGAAACAAGAATGGATTCTGTGATGGAGGTTAAAATCAAAACTTGTGCAGGGATGAAGGCAAGAATGGAGGGCAGGATTTTGAGACGGAGCAACTACGTAGAGACCTTGTCCCCTGCCCCCCACCCAGTCCACTGCCATCCCTACCAAGAAGGCCTCGGCAATGTTTGTGATAATTATGATTATCTAGTCATTAAATGCATATGTTAGAATTTAATTGAATCTTATGTCATTATTTATTTCATTTCAGTGTTTTCTTTGTTATTTTAAATGTATTTTTGAAATAGACGGATTCAAGTCGATTTTTTAACCTTTTTGCAAAAACGATTCGGTTCAGAATCCGATTATGAAAACACTGAATCGTGGAGAGAGAGAGAGAGAGTACAAATGAGAAAAAAAAAAAACATGGGCCTGCGTGCATGATGTAGCTGGCACACAGCATCTGTGCTCACAAAAAAATATATATAAAAAGGAAGAAGCCTGGTCTCTGTCTGCTCCCTCATCTCTGCAAATCACTTGCTTATTTACTTGGTTGTTTGCCACTCTGCAAGCCTCGTGACACCATGACGAAAAGCTCACCCCAACAGCTTCCGAATCAGAACCAGCAAAGCAACAACAGTTCCACATCCAAGAAGCCCAAGAGAAGCAGGAAGAGTGTGCCAAGGGATTCTCCCCCTCAGAGGAGCTCCATTTTCCGTGGAGTCACCAGGTCCTTCTTCAAAATCTTCCAATCAATCATCTTCTGTTTCTTGGTTCTCAAATATTTGAGAAGACGTGTATTTTATGAAAAATGGTGGGAGTCAATGAGCTTGTTTATGTTTCATTTGATGTTCAGCATGTCCCACTGAAAACATTTTTAGTGTTAACTAGTGTTTGATGTCTTCAGTATTTTTTCCCCCCTTTTTTGGCGTCCATTCGTTCTCCTTTTCGTTTAATGATCTGCAATTGTTGCAAGTTATCAACGATGTGTTCATATGTTCTATGTTTAGTGACAGTTTGGTGTTTATGCTTGTTTCATTCATTCCTCCCGTCTCCAATATATGCAAAAAGTTTGGATAAGTTGCCCACAGGGGCTCCTTCCTTACGGTCACTGAATGTAAACTTGTGGCGCACCTCTCACCCCCAGAGAGTCGCCTTGCTTTGCATAACACAAAGGAACTGACCTCTGTGGTAATGGAACTCTGACCAACCGCCTAGCGGCCAAGGCCCCTTCCCACTGCGCACTGCACCAAACCCCTTGGGGCTACGTTGGGAGTTCGAAAACTATAGGTGTGTGTCTCTTTTCACGAGGCCAAAACTGGGTGTACCCCCCTGGTTGTCCGGGGAACCTGGAATTTCTACGCCAATGAGTTCTTCAGTGAGTGAGGTGGTTTTCTCCTATTATCCCTGAAAAATTGAATTGAGTCCATGCTATCTTGGGAACGGATGGTTGGTTGATGAATTCAAAGTTCTTTTTTAGGGGAATAATGAAGGTTTGGGCTGTCAAAAATGTACTGTTTTCAGGCATCGCTGGACCGGCCGGTACGAAGCACACCTCTGGGACAAGAATTGCTGGAATGAGTCTCAGACTAAGAAGGGACGGCAAGGTTGGTGTGAAACTTTTCAACTGGAGTGGTCCCATTCTTCTTCAACTTCTTTTAATTTGATGCCCCCAAGTATGTTGTGCAACTAATCTCTTTCTTTCACATCTTTTATTTTATGGGGATGCCCGTGAAATGTTACTTGGTGGTGCAGTTTATCTAGGTGGGCTTTTTGTTTCTGTTCACATCCTTTTCAGTTTGAACTTTATCTTGTTTTGCTCTTGGTAATTTTGTGGCTATGTAATTTAATTTGTTTGTGCAAATTGGTGTGATTTTTAGGCGCATATGATGATGAAGAAGCTGCAGCCCACGCGTATGACCTTGCAGCATTGAAGTACTGGGGGCATGAGTCACTGCTTAACTTTCCAGTCAGTGTTTTTGAGGATTCTCTGATCAAGAACTGTTTATTTCTGGATTTTAACCAATCTGTTCTGGATTTTCTTTTTATCTAGATATCGACTTATAGTGGTGAACTTAAGGAGATGGAAGGTCTCTCAAAGGAAGAGCATATTGGATCACTGAGAAGGTAATAGCGACATTCTTTGAAAACGAGTGATGCAAGTACCTTAAGTGGAGAATTTTGGCAGACTAATGGAACTACTTGAACAGGAAAAGTAGCGGTTTTTCCAGAGGAGTCTCTAAATATCGAGGAGTTGCAAGGTAACCAGAAATTCATCCCTCTAAACGTGCAACACCAAAAACCAGATGTTCTTGATTTTTTTTTATAAATTTCGAACTACTAAAATCTAGATAATTCGAGGTTAGATTTTCATCATCTTTGAAATGCATCCCTGCATGCCAAAGGAGAAATGGGAATGCTTTGATTTCATATTTTCCTACCACTAAATGCAAGGCCAAAATTTTAGAAAATGCTGGTTTTCCAATGGAATTAAATCATTGCGTACAGTGGTAAATATATAGTAGAAAAGTTCAGCAGTCTAGGCAATTCTGGTGATGTATCTCTTTCTGGGGAAAATATCAGCAAAAAAAAAAACACTCACGATATTTTGAAAAAAACTAGTTTTTCTTGGGAAAGTATTACTGAGGGGAAATCTTGTTATATTCTAAAGATGGATAACACTCAACGTAAGTGGGGTCATGAAAACTCAGTTTGGCTGTCATTTTCTGATACTTTGCCTCATCTCATTTAATTCACCAGGCATCATCACAATGGACGATGGGAGGCTCGCATTGGCAGAGTATTTGGCAACAAATACCTGTATTTAGGAACATATGGTATTCTCCTACCCCTACCTAAAATCTTCCTAACTCCCCAAAGTATCCAACCACATAGCGCTCTTTAAATGTCTTACGAAATATTTTGCATAAATAACCACAGAATTTATTGAACTGTAACTGTTTGCTACATTTCTTTCTGGTCTTCAAGGATAACCATCTTCTCCATTATTGTTCAGCAACTCAGGAGGAAGCGGCGATTGCTTACGACATGGCAGCCATTGAATACCGAGGCCTTAATGCAGTGACCAACTTTGATCTGAGTCGTTATATCAAACGGCTCGAACAGAATGATGCTACTTCTAGTTGCACCACCACCAATAACAACGGTATAATCGACAATAACGAGATGGCTAGCATTAGCGTCGTTAGTGATAACGAAGATAACATTCAATTGGCACCGATTGATCAGCCATCCAACACCAACCAAGACTCTGTGTTAGCCTTCCACCACCAGCAGCCTTACCACAACCACAACCTCTTTGATATGCCAACTGACACGGATTCTTCTTCTGCACTTGAGCTCCTTCTGCAATCCTTAAAGTTCAGAGAGATGCTTGAGAGGACATCGGCCGGCTGCATGATAACACAGCTGGATTCTGATAATCCGGTGCTATGCAATTTCCCAGATGACATACACACCTATTTCAAGTGCCATGATTCTAGTAGCTATGATGACAGATTCAATGATGTCGAGGGAGTGCTTGGAGAATTGAACCAGGTTGAATGCCTGGATGAGTATGAAAATGCTTTTGCAGAGTCTCTGATCTCCTGTGGGGATGGCATTAATCCATGAGGGGCAGCAAAGTGTTTCTTTCTGCTATGCTTAAGAGAAAAGAAAGAGAAAAACATTGTGAAAATGGAGTCTCATTGAGGTTCTGGAAGGTAAAATATTTTTCAAGGTGTGGGTGAGGGCTATTGGTTGATTGTTTTTGTTAATACACAAAAATTCATTCATATTGTTTTGGAATAAGTTAAGATTTGGTTGAATCTGTTGTCTGGATGGGAGAAGAGTGAAGAGGAGAGAAGATATACTGAAGGACTTCTAGTCCACATGGATTACATGTATCTCTGATATTGTATTTTGCCACTCTTGGCATTCTTTTGTGTTGCTTTGCTTTCCCCTGCACTGGAGCTATAGAATTGCATAGTCATTAGAGAGTTTTATATAAAGATAAAATTCAAATGGTTCAGGAAATGTTGTGAAGCATTTTCATGTAGGACTGCCAGTGGTATAATTTAAAAAAAAAAAAATACCGCAAAGGATCAACACTAGCATCTTCCCAAGATTTGCTAGCCTGTGGTCCTCAGTCTGTAAATATAGGGCAAATTTAGTCAAGCCTATTTTAAAGAGCACATGTTGCATTCCTTCCAAGGCTTGTCCAATAGAGGAGGAAATGATTATCCTCAAAAATTCTTTACTTGAGAGAGGAGGAAATGTCTCATTATAATCAATGTCATCAATTTCTGTGAAACCCTTTGCAACAAACCTAGCCTTGTACCTTTCCACTTGCCTTTTGAAGTTTATCTTGGTCTTAAAGACCCACTTACAACCAAGTCTTACTTTATCAAGTCGTGGTACAAGATCTCACACTTGATTCTTTGTTATAGAGTCAAGCTCTTCCTTTATCACATTAATCCAATGTATTGGTCTTTCACTTTCAATGGTTTCTGCAAAGATAAATGCATCATCATCAATGTCAATGAAATCATTGGGCTCTTACAAATATACCACATAGTTTGAATCGATAGTAGATTTTCTTGTCCTCGTAAACCTCCGTACAGGTGCTACAGGTGGTTTAAAATGAACATATGCCTTCTATTATTATTGTATATCCTCATCAACAACTTGTTCTATTTGGGATTGATGTTCATTGACTAGATTTTCTCTATCATTATCCAAAGGTTCGATGATAAAAACAACTTAGTATTTTTCCTTTAGAGGTATGAAACCTAAATCATGCATTTCTTCAAATTAAAAAAATTGATATATATCAATCCCAGTAGAACTATTTTAAAGAAATCTTGTTTTATCTGTGTTGTATGAGATAGACAATAAAACCTAAAGCTATTTGATCTTTCCTAATAATCAATGAAAAATTCACTAGTCATCCTAGGATCAAAGGCTTTTATATATGGGTTATACAATTTAGCTTTAGTTGGACATCCATATACGTGCATATATAACAAAGAAGGTTTCTTATAAGTTCATATCTCATAAAGAGTCTTTTGGATAGCCTTCATAGGAACCTTGTTCAATATGTGCACGGTTGTCCTAAGAGCTTCAACCCACAAGATAAAAAAAAGCTTGAGTGATTAAACATCGCTTGAACCATTTCTTTAAACATATAGTTTCTTCTTTCAGTTACACCATTCTGGTAAGCACTACCTGACATAATGTATTGAGGTACAATACCTTCCTATTTTAGAGATCATGTTAATAGCACTTCCTTTTGTATCATCTCAATGAAACGACTATAATATTTGTAACCTCTATCAAACCTAACCACTTTAATAACTGTGTCGATTTGTTTCTCTATTTCTTTTTTAAAGTTCTTAAAAACCTGTCAGATTCTTCAAATAATAAGTAGAGAAACATATATTGTGCGTAATTGTCAGTAAATATGATAAAATATTTTTTACCCATGTAACACAGGAAAAAAGGTTCTCAAACATTCGTATGCAAAATCTTTAATTCTTCATTGTTGTATTTGGCATTTTTTTTAAATGTGTTAGACTGCTTAGCTTTTATGCAGTCAACAAATAGTTCAGTATCCATGAAACTAAGGGATCTAAGAATCCCTTCTTTCACAAATCTTTGAACTTTCTCGTTTGAGATGTGTCTCAACCTTCAATGTCAAAGCAAATAGGATTGATCATACTTTAAGCCACATTTATTGTTAATTATTGTGCTCTCAATGAAGTGAGATTTTCGAATTTGAAATTTGGTTTTCAAACAATACAAACTATCATGCACATATGCAGAATCTAGAAGAATAATATTTTTAACAATAATAAGCTTAGAGTTTTCAAATTTAAAAATAAAATCGAACTTATAAAGTTTTGAAATAGAAATAAGGTTTCGACTATAGGATGAAACATAAAATATATCACCCAAATCCAAAATAAATATAGACTCAAACACAACTCTGCAGGTTTCAGCATTATTGACATACGAACGCATCTTATTTCCTGAGAAGATGCTTCTTTCATGCTCTATTGGTCCTCTTTTGTTTATAAATACCTACAAAGAGTTGGCAATGTGCATTGTGACACCAGAATCAATCCACCAACTGCAATAGAACATGGATTAAATTTTACTCATAATAAATGAATGACTCATTATCTCTATTCTCGAGTTTTTTTTATGCTTAAAGTTGTCTATCTTATTATATTTCTTCTTCTTTTAGAAGAAACACTTTATAGAAGAACCTCTTACCTGGGATTTGGCTTTTGCCTGAGAGTTTGAACTCTCTCCCGAGGTTATCTTATTGTTCTTCTTCTTGAAGAAACTATTTTTTGTCACCGACCTATGTTTTCCCTAATGAGAGGCCATGTGTGCTCGACACCCTCTCACCCTTAGCCTTTCTTCCTCTTTAACACACTTGGTAAAGAGGTTATTAAATGACCACTCATCATTATGTGTATTGTAAGAAATTTTGAAGAGTCCATATTCAATCGGCAACAAGGTTAAAATTAGATAGATTAATAATGAATCTAAAATGATGAACTCTATGTCATTAAACAAAGATGCAATATTTCTTATTTTCAAAATATGATGTCAAGTATGACTATCACCAGAATATTTTCATAAACACCAACTTGGATATCAAAGTACTGACCCTAGCCTTATTAGAACTAATGAACTGAGCCTCAATGGGTCCTAGGAATTCCTTCACTGTCTTGCAATAAGGAATGATGCCTTAAATGTTGTTAGCCACTCATGATTATAGAAGCAACAAACTAAGTTTATTTGAGCGCTCTCACTTCTTAAAGTTAACTTTTTATTCGACTATATTCTACTTTATAAGAGTGGAAGGTTCATCAATTCTATGAACCAAATCTAGGCCCGTGTAACCCAAAGTGAATAATACTATTTTTTTTCGATCCAAAAATTTGAATCCATCTAAGATGGGTGTTACTAGAATTGTCAATTAACAAAGAATCTGATACTACAAGAAATGAAAGAAAAAGATCTTATAATTGCTCAAACGAGACTCATGTTGAAAAGGTAAAAAAACTAAGACTCTTTTATTATTCATATTTTTTAAGATAAGCATAATTGGGTCATTATTGCTTAATGTTGGTAGAAATGATAATACTCATAGTTGTTTTGTCTCCTCAATTCACAAGGAATTGACTTTAATTGGTGAAACTGATATATCATCTAACCAGAAATAATTCAGTATTGTACCTTTGGATACGAACATACTTCATGGGTTAATATACACAGCTGCTATTACACCCTGTGTAAATTTGGAACACAGTGACTTACCTTTGGGTATAATCATTGTCTCATAAAGTCATAGACAATCATAATATTGAATTTTAACACGGTCCAAAGATTCCTCAATCAACACAATTCAGATTACTTTGGTGATTACATGAATCAGTTAATTGAGATCGTTTACCTCAAACATAATTCGTATTATAGAGCATGCTCATGCACACAAGATAATGCATGTATATTCATGAAAAAAAAATATTATATAATCAAAAACACAAATTCATGCTTCAACTTATATGCATAAATAAATTTTGATAAAAACACAACATATATGTCATGAATTTAGTCATATTCATGCTTAAATATCATGCATAACTTAAATAACATAAAATGCATGCATGAGACATGCAAAAAGTCATGCTTTCATGATAATAAATATTTTTAAAATATTAGAAAATGATAAAAATATGCTCTTACAGGTAATACCTGGGGTCCCCATGTTGGAATAAATTAAAAAGTACTTTGAATCGATCTAAAACGACCCTGAACCGATCAACCAAGGGCCTGAAATGGTCTTGAAACAGCCAAAAAGGTCTGAAACATATACTAAAGCCTATAAACCCCTAAAGCTCAATGAGAAAACCCTTGTTCCTTCATTGATTCATGAAAATAGGGTCTCTACATGCAGGAATCAATGAAAAACTGATATGAACTGATCAAAAAGAGCTTCAAACCGATCTTGAAATATCTTGTATCGGTCACAAAACTGGGTCAATCATTTAAAGGGTTTAAATAGTAACATGGACCTTATTTTGGACCTGATATGATCCAGTCTGAATTCAGATCATGTTTCAATGGATCCCAGGCTGAATCTCATGGTTTGAATTAGATCTGGATCCAGACTCGATCATGACTGAGAAACGAGTCTGGATTCAACCCAATGTTAGCGTAAATCGAAATGTAAAACAAACAAAAACTACATACCGATAGTCGCTATTGTTGTAATAACCAGAAAAAAAAATTTAAATCATTTCGGACCCGGGTCGGATCCGTATTCGGATCCAAGCCCCGTAAATGGAGGGCTATCGGTAGGCCGTAAGGGCCTACCAAGCAGCGCCCCCCCCCCTCCCCCGCTCTATTTTTCGCTACTTATAAATGAAGCAGGGGGGCAGAGGGGAAAGCATTAAATGCTTTCCCTCCCCGTAACCTTTCCTCTCCCCGACGCCCCGATTTCCCCCTTTCTCCGGCTTCCCCTTCCTTCCGCCGTCGCTGACACCCGCCAACGCCGACATCTGCAACCCACCTTCGTCCGACACCATCTACCTCTGTCGTCGACCTCAAGATGAGTCCCCCTCTCCCTCGTCTTCTTATTTCTCGCATGAGAGTGGGGAGCGAACCCCTCCGCTTGCGGCCTCGGCAAGAGGGGGGGGTTCCGGCAGGGGGGTTTCACCCCCCCTACCTTGCGATTTCCGCCAGGGGGCGAGCCCTTTGCCTTTTGGTATTTTTGGTAGGGGGGTTCACCCCCTTGCCTTGCGATTTCTGCCAGAGGGCGAGCCCTCTACCTTTTGATGTTTTTGGTAGGGGGTTTCGCCCCCCTGCCTTGCGATTTCCCGACAGGGGGCGAGCCCCCTGCCTTGTGTTTTCCAACAGGGGGGCGAGCCCCCTGCCTTATGTTTTTCCGGCATGGGGTGAGCCCCCTGCCTTCTTATGTGTTACGGCAGAGGGGCTTCCCCCTGCCTTGTGTTTTCCGGTGGGGGGGGGGGAGCCCCCCCTGCCTTATGATTTTTCGGCAGGGGGAAAAAACCCCTGCCTTCTTATGTGTTTCGGCAGGGGGTTTCGCCCCCTGCCTTCTTGTGTTTTTTGGCAGGGGGCAGCCTTCTTATGTTCTCTGGCAGGGGGCGAGCCCCCTGCCTTATGTTTTCAGGCAAGGGGCGAGCCTTTGCCTTCCTATGTCTTCCCGACAGGGGGCGAGCCCCTGCCTTCCTAGGTCTTCCTGACAGGGGGTGAGCCCCCTGCCTTCTTATGTGTTGCGGTAGGGGGCGAGCCCCCCTGCCTTGCATTTTCTGGCAAGGGGGCGAGGCCCCTGCTTTTCTGTGCTCCTTGGCAGGGGGCTTTGCCTTCCTGCCTTGTGCTTTCCAGTAGGGGGTGAAGCTCCCCCTGCTCTCCTATTGCTTCCCGTCAGGGGGGGGGGTCTGCCCCCTGCCCTGTTTCCTATTGAGGTGGGTTTGGCAGGGAGCCTCTGCTCCCTCCCCTGCCTTATTGCCTCTGCCCTTCTTGTGCAGGGAGCTGAGCTCCCTACCTCTGCTAGTTTTTTGGGTCTGGTACCACTCCAGGTCTTACCAGACCTGTTCCTCATGGTATTATGGCGTATTGACCGTTTTAGCTTTGCAGGTTGCACCACGGAGCCTCCTCGTGCTACGCGGCCCGAGACAATGATCACTTACACTCACAAGCGTATAAACCCTTGCACCCCTTCTAGGTAGGGGTTTACGTAAAAAGGAACAGGAACAATGAACTGCTAAAAATAAAGGACTTAACTAATAAATTAAAACATTTACATATAGTATATATGTACGTCCTTTCCTGCACTTTACTTATCGTTGTCATCGCGCTAGATGTGCCAAGGTTTTCCTTTTAGTGTACCTTTCTTTACTGTCTTTTACTTCCAGGATGCGATTTTGCGATCTTGGTCCCATTTCCCTTTTGTACTTTATTTTTTATTGTCGTCGCGTTATATGTGCCAAGGCTTCTCTTTTTGCACTTTTCTTTCTTTTCTTTTACTTTCAGGATGCGGTTTCGCAATCCTGGTCCCTGTTGATTTCATTTGTTGTTGCTTCTGCTATTTCATACATATATATGTTACTCTTCTTTTTAATGTCGTAGTCTCAACCCTGCCGTGGATTGGTAGAGATTGACAGCAGAGCTTGACATAGTGTAAGAGCGCAAGTATCAATGTTCAAACTCTGCAGTGAGTTACGAAATGAGATACTGGTTTTCCTAACTCGAGACAAGAGCATCGTTGCACAAAGGGCTGTTGTTCCCTGAGTTTGGGCAAACGTTTGGTTTTTGGGTACTATTGCAGTGCTAATATTGTTGGCACGGTGCAATGAGTACTACGAAGCAGATTAAGCCTCGATCGTGCAATGATACTGATTTAGAATACACCTAAAGGGTCTCAGGCGCCTTCACAGCCAAGATGCTTGTTTGGGTCTAATGGACCAGGGCATGAAGAATGAGGCGACGATTAAGAAATCCCTGTTGCGCTCAATTCGACCTAGCTTCGCCAAGAGAGAGGACGAAGGGTACCAACTCCGATGAACAGGCCATTAATGGCTATTTACGGGCAAAAGACTCAGCTTCTCCGGTCATCAGAGATTAGGGAAAAGAGGTTGCACTAGATAGCCTAAGACTTCTGCAAAAGTTGGATGCATCCCTACTGGGCCTTTGGGGGCTTGCTCTCTCGACCATCGATCGTTCCCCTTAGGATAGGATTCAGTCAGTCAACCGAGGTATCTTAAGATACATGGCATAATAAACCCTTGGATTGGTCTCGACTGTTTCATCTCGTGTGTCATGTACGTAACCACATGGTCGGTTAACAAGTGATAACTAAATTAAGCATGCTCACCCTTCAGCTGATGTTTTTGCATACTTATGGTATTACATGCTAGCATACTGGTGAGTTTCATGTGCAGTATATCTTTTATCATTGTTGTTGTTGTGGTATGCTTAACTGCTTTACCTGCTAGTTGTTCTTGTTCTTTTTGCACTCCTACTAGTTTTTCGCGAGACTGACCCATTTTATGGGCAGGTGATGTGTAGAGGCGACAGACAGTCAACGGTGCATGCGACGTAACTCGAGGCTATACTTTTCCTTCCAGACTTTAGGTTGTCGTTGCAGGGTTTTTGGAGTTTTGGGTTTTTGCGTTCACTGGAGGCTGGGCCTCTTGTTGATTTTCTTTATACAATGACTTTTTATTAAGAATTCAGTACTCTTTTTAGTTGTCTGCTATTTATCGCCGTGGTCATGTTTGGATTGTCGAGCTAACATGCCTGGGATTTGCAAAAACTTGATTTTTAAAATAGAAAGATACTTTTTGAAGGGTTTTTAGAACAACATAGTTCAAACTTTGAGGGATTTTCCTCAGAAAACTTTAATTGTCAAGTTAAAAAATTTTGTGGCGTTATAGAATTATATCAGAGCCAGAGGTTGTGAAGAGTAAAGTCTCAACTACTGAGCATCCTGTTGCACTGTGAATAGTTGTTCCTTTTTCTTATTATTATAGTTTTGGCCTAATTGGGGTAAATTTTTATTCTATGTGCCAGCTATAAGATGGACGCATCCCGTGACCCTACCAGCAGTCCTAGCAGGTCCTCGCGTGCAGCGTGCACTCGCATTTCTTCTAAGGGTGGCCCCTCTTTGAGTCAGGGTCGACCCGAGGATTTTGCGACCAAGTTTGGGTCTTGTCGCTCTCCGTTGCCTGTTTTCACAGATGAGTGGTGAACCCCACTACCTTTGGCCTTCCAGGTTCCATTAGCGACAGCTTGGGCTGAGGTTTTTTCACGGATAGGCGGGAGGGTGCCTTCCTTCGTCCAGATTCATCAACCGGTTGTTGTGGTGGATTCTGGGGAGCCCAACTCTCAGGACGCGGAGTATAGCTGCGATCGTTGCGGCATGCTTGGGCACTTCTCAGATCAGTGCCTTCATCAGATTGAGCCTTCAATCACTCAGGGTTTAGTCGATCTTGTTCCTCCAGCCCCTGTCGTTGTGGCCTTTCCCACCCCAGCAAATGGGGGGGGGCGTCTCCTCCTCCACCACCTCAGGTCAAGGTAGTAGTTTTAGGTAAGATCCCAGCTCCATCAGAGCTTCATACGCCAGCATCCGTAATGCTGATTGTTGTGCCCGAGTGTTCGACCATTTATGTTTCAGACTCGGATGTGTTGTATTCTCCAGAATACATGCCTGCTACTTCTCTTTACGGGGAATATCCTTCGGAGGATGACGATGATCTCCCATTTACCCCCAAGCGCATATTTAGATGCACAGGGAATAAGAGAGAATATCTCTGTTAGTTCTCTGGTCCCCCCTGAAGGGAGTCTTGGATGTTAAGAGTTGAACTGGGTCTATATACTTTTTGTACTAGACTACTCTCATTTTGACGTTTTTGTATCGGCATTGTCGAATATTCTGGATACTTTGTACAAAAGGAAAGATGAATTCAGGCAGTCGGGTGGAGTACCTTAGCCTCCTCATCAGCAACAGCCACAACTAACGTACCACCAGCAGCAGCAACTGCAAAGCAGCTAAGTGAAGAAAGTCCCAGGGCGAGTCTACGCCACTACCGTCGAGCAGTTGACCAAGGGAGAACTCGTAGAAGGTACTCTCTTAGTTGTTGGCCATGTTGCTTTCGTTCTTTTTTATTGTGGTGCTACGCACACCTTTATCTCGGCAAAATTTGCGGCCCAGTTGCAATCGCATGTTCTGTGCTTGCATACAACTTTAGAAGTATATAATCCTTTGGGGGAGAACGCTAGTTGTGCGACGTTTATCCCTGATCTCGATGTGGTAATATCATATCGTCTTTTACCTGCATGCACCATCTTGTTAAATATGTCAGAATTTGACCTCATTTTGGGCATGGATTGGTTGTCCCAGCATCATGCCAAGATCGTTTGTCGCCAAGGCAAAATCACCTTCTCCCCTCCGAATTCTCTGAAGGTGGAATTTCGAATTCTTCGACCCATGCGAGCAAGCCGGATGATTTCAGCCCTTAAGGCTCATAGCTTCATTCGCAAGGGTTGTCCAACTTTCCTCATCAGCATCGTTAAGTCAGACCCTACGTCTGCGCCTATTGATACCCTAGACGTGGTTAGTGAGTTTCCGAACATCTTTTCCTAAATGTTGTTTGGCCTTCCTCCACCTCGAGAGGTGGAGTTTGGTATCAAATTGTTGCCTGGAACTGCCGCCATATCTAAGGCCCCATATCGAATGGCACCCGCCGAGCTTGAAGAACTCAAAAGGAAATTACAGGAGCTTTTAGATCAGGGATTCATTCGTCCAAGCATATCAACCTGGGGAGCTCCTGTACTCTTCGTGAAGAAGAAGGATGGAACCTTGAGGTTGTGCATATATTATAGAATGCTCAACCAGGTGACGATTAAAAATAAGTACCCTTTGTTGCGTATTGAAGACCTTTTTGACCAGTTGCAGAAGGCCAAGATCTTCTCCAAGATTGATTTGAGATCCGGGTATCACCAGCTCAGGATCAAGGACAACGATATCTCCAAAACAACTTTTTGCACCCGGTATGAGCATTATGAGTTTACAGTTATGCCCTTCGGTCTTACGAATGCTCCTGCTGCATTCATGGACCTTATGAATCGAGTGTTCAGACCATTCTTGGACACTTTCATGATAGTGTTCATTGATGATATTCTTGTCTACTCAGAAAGTTGGGAGCAACATCATGGGCACTTGCGTATCGTTTTAGAGACCTTAAAGAAAGAGCAGCTCTTCGCAAAGTTTTCTAAGTGCGAGTTTTGGCTCGAGGAAGTGATGTTCTTGGAACACATCATTTCTAGCAAGTGTGTTTCTTTAGACCCTTCAAAGGTTGAAGTTGTGCTAGACTGGCCGCAGCCGCAGAATGTCCGTGACATTTGAGGTTTTCTTGGGTTACCAGGATATTATAGGCATTTTATTCAGGATTTCTCAAAAATTGCTTTGCCTATGACTCGGTTGCTGAAAAAGAAAGCCAAATTTATATGGGATGATCGTTGTGAGGCCAGTTTTCAGCTATTGAAGGAGCGTCTTATGACTGCTCCTATCTTGGCTTTGCCGTCTGGTAAGGGTGGCTTCGTAATTTATACTGACGCTTGCAGATCGGGCCTGGGAGGCGTTCTTATGCAGAATGGAAGGGTAATCGTGTATGTCGCTCGCCATCTTAAGCTTCATGAGAAGAACTACCCGACACATGATCTCGAATTAGCTTCCATTGTTTTTGCTCTAAAGATTTGGCATCATTATCTATATGAAGAACAATTCGAAGCGTTTACAGACCACAAGAGCCTTAAGTACCTCTTCTCCCAAAAAGAGTTGAATATGCGACAGCGTCACTGGCTTGAATTTTTGAAAGACTATGATTTTTTCCTTTCTTACCACCCAGGCAAGGCAAATGTGGTTGCTGGTGCCCTTAGTCGCAAGTCGTCAAGGGTTCTCGCCAGTGTATTATCAACAGGTTGGAAATTGCTCGAAGACCTTGCATCTTAGAATTTGTTTTCTGTAGCACCCGGTCCAGTGAGGTTGTCGAATTTGGTAATTTGACCTGACCTATTCCCCAAGATCGTTGCCAGCCAAAAGGGCGACTCTCGCTTTGAAGAGTTGAGATCGCAGGCTTTGTGTGATGGTTCTTCTTTCCGCATGGGGGAAGGAGACAGTGTTTGGCTTGGGCAGCGCCTTTGGGTCCCAAATGACCCTACCCTGAGGAGTGAAATTTTAACTGAAACCCACAAGTCAAGATATACCGTCCACTCGGGGAGCACAAAGATGCTGAAGGCCCTGTAGAGGAATTTTTGGTGGAATGGCATGAAGAAGGATATGGCCGAGTTTGTCTCAAGATGCCTCATCTGTCAGCAGGTAAAGATCGAGCATCAACGACCAGGAGAAGTGTTGCAATTCTTGGGTATCCCAGAATGAAAGTGGGAGGGAATCACCATGGACTTTGTAGTTGGCCTTCCTAGGACTCGATGCAAGCACAACGCAATTTGGGTGATCGTCGATAGACTCACCAAATCAGCACATTTCTTACCTATCCGCCACGGCCAGTCTCTTGACAGCCTGACCAATCTTTATATCCGCGAGATTGTAAGACTCCATGGTATTCTGGTTTTTATTGTTTTTGACCATGATCCAAGATTCACGTTGAGATTCTGGGGGCAGCTCCAGCAGGCTCTAGGCACCAAGCTGAGCTTTAGCTCTACTTTCCACCCTCAGACTGATGGTCAGTCTTAGCAGACTATTCAGACCCTAGAGGATATGTTGCGAGCCTGCATGTTGGAGTGGAAAGGTGAATGAGATTCCCATCTCAGTTTAGCGGAGTTTGCGTATAATAATAGTTTTCACGCTAGTATCGGCATGGCTCCCTGTGAAGCCTTATACGAAAGGTTGTGTTGATCGCCCGTGTATTGGGATGAGGTAGGATAAAGAAGACAGGAGGATCCTCTTGTGCTTCAACATTATTTGGAACAGGTGCAAATGATCTGGGATCATCTCCGTTCAGCTCAGAGCCGGCAGAAAAGTTACGTCGACCGTCGTCGCCGAGAACTTGTTTTTCTAATAGGAGACAAGGTATTCGTCAAGGTTTCACCAACCAAGGAGGTTTTTTATTTTGGGAAGAAAGGAAAGCTAAGTCTCCAGTTCGTTGGCCCCTTTGAGATATTGGATTGCATCGGCGAAGTAACTTATCGTGTAGCATTGCCTCCTCAATATGCACAGATTCACAATGTCTTCCATATATCTATGTTGAGAAAGTATGTTCACGATCTTTTCCACATCATCAAGTTCGACGATATTCAGATTGATGAGGATATGAATTTCGAGGAAAGACTGATAGAAATCATCGACCGTCGCGATCAGGTGTTGAGATTGAGGACAATACCTTTTGTAAAGATCCGATGGCAACATCATAGAATCGACGAATGTACTTGGGAACCTGAAGCGGATATCAGGGAAAAATACCCAGAGTTGTACATTGAAAAATAATATTAATGAAAATTTCATGGACGAAATTTGTTTAAGGGGGTTAGGATGTAATAACCAGAAAAAAAAATTAAAATCATTTCGGACCCGGGTAGGATCCGGATCCGAGCTCCGTAAAGAGAGGGCTATCGGTAGGCTGTAAGGGCCTACCGAGCGGCGCCCACCCCCCTTTTTTTTGCTGCTTATAAATGAAGCAAGGGGGAGAGGGGAAAGCATCAAATGCTTTCCCTCCCCGTTGCCTCTCCTCTCCCCGACGCCCCGATTTCCTCCTTTCTCCGGCTTCCCCTTTCTTCCGCCATCGCCAACACCCACTACCCACCTCCGTCCGACACCATCTGCCTCCACCGGCAACCTCCAAGTGAGTCCCCTTCTCCCTCGTCTTCCTGTTTCTCGCATGAGAGGGGGGAGCGAACCCCTTCGCCTGCGGCCTCAGCAGAAGGGTGTGGTGGTTTCCGGCAGGGGGGTTTCACCCCCCCTGCCTTGCGATTTTGGATAGGGGGCAAGCCCTCTGCCTTTTGGTATTTTTGGCAGGGGGTTTCGCCCCCCTTGAAATTCCACTAGAGGGAGGGTGAATAGTGAAATACGATGCATATCGATAATATAAAAATTAAAGACAATAAGACACAACACCATAAACACAGAATTTATACTGGTTCGGTCGAGTTACTAACCTACATCCAGTCCCCAAGTAAAACACTTGAGCCTTTCACTATAAAATCCGTGTTACGGGATAAATAGTACAACACCCTCTTCCTCAGAGGTCTACTTCTCGCAACAGAGAAGGGAAACACCCTCTTCTTTAGAGGTCTACTTCTCTCAACAGAGAAGGGAAACACCCTCTTTCACAGAGGTCTACTTCTCTCAACAGAGAAGGAAAATACCGTCTTTCACAAAGGTCTACTTCTCTTAACAGAGAAGGGATACAGTAGATAACAGAAAGTTACAACACTTTCCTAAAGAACATTCAGAATGATATGCAGAGTATGAATGCATGTATGAAGATTCTCAGAATGTTTTCTCTTTCAAATATAGGCAGAATAATCTCTCAGGAGAACAGGATGTTCTTTTCTTTTTCACACACACACACTTGATTCTTTTGTCAGAGAGCTTTTCTTGTCTTTTTCTCTTTCTTTTCTTTTTCTTTTTCTAAGCTCTTTTTCAGTGTGTCGAGTCAGAATTTTTCTCTTTGAAAGCTCACATGTGTGTCTGTTTGAAATATTATTTTGTTTGAATATATATAGGTCTTAAGAAAATAGTTGTTACTTTTTAAAATAATTGTCCTTTTGTGATGTGAGGAGTCAGGTCATCTCAAAACAACTTTGTGTGAAATGATGTGTACTATATTGCTTTTTCAAAAAGTCATCATTCATAAATTAAATATTTAAGGTACACTATACGTTGTTGTAATTAAAAATGAGATTTAATTTGTAATGGGTCTTTTCTCAAAAATAAATGCTTTGTAGTACATTGAACGTTGATGTGTAATTTATAATGTCATTTGTCTTTACTCAATTTAATGATTTATAGTCATTAATAGTTTTCTTACAAATCGTCACTTCTTTGGTTAAATGTATGTAAGTACAATAAATGCTTGTTAAGTACTTTATTTTATAAACGGTCATTTCTTGAATAAATGCTTTTGAAGTGTTATTTAATGTTTTACAAAAAGAATGATGACTTTAAATATAAGTCGATATTTTTGAGTGTGGATTTTAGTATTAAATAAATAAATGGTCATTTCTTGAATAAATGCTTTTGAAGTGCCATTTAATGTTTTACAAAAAAAATGATGACTTTAAATATAAGTCGACATTTTTTAGTGTGGATTTTAGTATTAAATAAATAAATGGTCATTTCCTAACTTAATTGTCTTGTTAGACAATAAGTAGTTGTGTATAAAACAATATTTGTTTTCTCAAATCGTCAATTCAAGATGAACGATTGTGTATTATGAATCAATGCATTTTGTCTTTTTCTTTCATAAATGCTTTTGAAATCATGAGCTTTTATATCTTTTCAAGTTGTCTTTTACATAAATGCTTGTAGGAAGTACAATTAATGCTTTTGAAATCATGAGCTATTATATCTTGTCAAAATGTCTTTTTCATAAATGCTTGTAGAAAGTACAATGATTTGTTTCAAAAAGGTGTTTTTGAAATATTACAATATACATAATGTATCCTTTTATGAAAGTTTAACTTTTTGTAAATTAATAGCTTGTATGATTTCAAAGCATATAGTCTAATATGAAATATGCATGCTTCTGAAGGTTCTGTTACATATGACTCTAAAGAAGAAAAAATCTTCATCTTGAAGTAGCCGATCTTCTTGGATAAACTTTATGAATGTATGACCCATCAAGCTTTTCTTCAGATAAGTATGATTGCATCAACTAGTTGCACTTGATCAAGTTGTCTTCACTCTTCTTAAGTGAAATAACCTTGCATCAAATACTCGTTAAATACATAGCACATCATATCCAGTCATAATATAACATATTTAGTTTCACATATAAAAGCATTTCATATATATCATATCTCATGAAAGCATATCATGTATTTAGCATGTATCATCTATATGCATCATGAAAGCATAGCATATTTATCATGTATCATCAAAACATAGTTTCTCAACACCCCTGCCTTGCGATTTCCGGTAGGGGGCGAGCTCCATGCCTTTTAATGTTTTTGGCAGGGGGTTTCTCCCCCCCTGCCTTGCGATTTCCCGGCAAGGGGCGAGCCCCCCTGCCGTGTGTTTTTCAGGAGGGGGCGAGCCCCATGCCTTATGTTTTTCTGATAGGGGGCAAGCCCCCTGCCTTCTTATGTGTTACGGCAGAGGGTTTCGCCCCCTGCCTTGTGTTTTTCGGCAGGGGCGAGCCCCCCTGCCTTATGATTTTTCGGTAGGGGGCGAAACTCCGTGCCTTCTAATGTGTTTTGGCAAGGGGGTTTTGCCTCCTGCCTTGTGTTTCCCGACAGGGGGCGAGCCCCTGCCTTCCTATGTCTTCCCAGCAGGGGGCGAGCCCTCTGCCTTTTATGTGTTGCGGTAGGGGGTTTCGCCCCCTGCCTTGCATTTTCTGGCAAGGGGGTGAGGCCCTTGCCTTTCCGTGCTCATCGGCAGGGGGCTTTGCCCCCCTGCCTTGTGCTTTCTAGCAGAGGGCGAAGCTTCACCTGCTCTCCTATTGCTTCCCGTCAGGGGGGGGGGGTCTTCCCCCTGCCCTGTTTCCTATTGAGGTGGGTTTGGCAGGGAGCCTATGCTCCCTCCCCTGCCTTGCTGCCTTTGTCCTTGTGCAGGGAGCTGAGCTCCCTGCCTCCCCTTGTTTTTGGGGTCTGATACCACTCCAGGTCTTACCAGCCCTGTTCCTCGTGGTATTATGGCGTATTAATCTTTTTAGCTTTGCAGGTTGCATCACGGAGCCTCCACGTGCTACACGGCCTCAGACAGTGATCAATTATGCTCGCAAGCGTATAGACCCTCGCACACCTTCTAGGTAGGGGTTTGCGTAAAAAGGAACGGGAACAATGAACTGCTAAAAACAAATGACTTAACTAATAAATTTAAACATTTACATATAGTATATATGTACGTCCTTTCCTGCACTTTACTTTTCCTGCATTTTACTTTTCCTGTACTTTACTTTTTTTGCACTTTACTTATCGTTGTCGTTGTGCTATATGTGCCAAAGCTTTTCCTTTTAGTGTACATTTTTTTACTGATTTTTACTTCAGGACGCGATTTCGTGATCCTGGTCCCATTTTCATTCTGTACTTTACTTTTTATTTTCGTCGCGCTATATGTGCCAAGGCTTGTCTTTTTGCACTTTTCTTTCTTGTCTTTTACTTCCAAGACGCAGTTTCTCGATCTTGGTCCTTGTTGATTTCATTTGTTGTTGCTTCTGCTATTTCATACATATATATGTCACTCTTCTTTTTAATGTCGTAGTCTCAACCCTACCGTGGATTGGTAGGGATTGACAGCAAAGCTTAACATAGCATAAGAGCGCAAGTATCAATGTTCGAACTCTGCAGTGAGTTACGAAATGAGATACTGGTTTTCCTAACTCAAGACAAGAGCCTCGTTGCATAAAGGGTTGTTGTTCTCTGAATTTGAGCAAATGTTTGGTTTTTGGGTACTATTGCAGTGCTAATATAGTTGGCATGGTGCAATGAGTACTACGAGGCAAATTAAGCCTCGATCGTGCAATGATACTGATTTAGAATACACCTAAAGGGTCTCAGGCTCCTTCACAGGCAAGATGCTCATTTGGGTCTAATGGACCAGGGTATAAAGAATGAGGCGGCGATTAAGAAACCTCTGTCGCGCTCAATTCGACCTAGCTTCGCCAAGAGAGAGGACGAAGGGTACCAACTTCGATGGACAAGTCATTAATGGCTATTTACGGGCAAAAGACTCGGCTTCCCCGGTCATCGAAGATTAGGAGAAAGAGGCTGCACCAGATAGCCTAAGGCTTCTGCAGAAGTTGAATGCATCCCTACTGGGCTTTTGGGGGCTTGCTCTCTCGACCACCGGTCGTCCCTTTAGGATAGGATCCAGTCAGTCAACCGAGGTATCTTATGATACATGGCATAATAAACCCTCGGATTGGTCTCGACTGTTTCGGCTTGTGTGTCATGTACGTACCCACATGGCCGGTCAACAAGTGATAACTAAATTAAGCATGCTCACCCTTCAGAAGTTGTTTTTGCATACTTGTGGTATTACGTTCTAGCATACTGGTGAGTTTCCTGTGCAGTATATCTTTTCTCATTGTTGCTATTGTGGTATGCTTAACTACTTTACCTACTAGTTGTTCTTGTTCATTTTGCACTCCTACTAGTTTTTTGTGAGACTGACCCATTTTATGGGCAGGTGATATGTAGCGGCAACAGGCAATCAACGGTGCATGCGACATGAGCATTGACGCAGAGTTCAAAATAGAAAAATACTTTTTGAAGGGTTTTTGGAACAACAGAGTTCAAACTTTCAGGGATTTTCCTCAGAAAACTTTAATTGTCAAGTTAAGAAATTTTGGGGCGTTGCAATTGTGGAAATGGACGAAATGAGCATTGACGCAGGTGATTGCATTCTCCTCAGTCTATTAATGCCAATAATGTACTCCGATAGTCAAATCGAGGGTGAGTAGGACCCTAAACCCAAATGATAGAGAGCACCTTTGGTTGCACTCATCAAGCAACCATGCCTGAATTGAGAGTGGAAGAAGAGTGCAGGGTTACATGCATGACGTTTACGTACGAGAAACCTTTACATTCACCTAACCCCCCTCCCCACTAATCCCCTTCATTAAGGGTGTTCCCTTGCGACTTACAGTGTACAATTGCGCTTAGAGTCTGTTTTGCTTTTGTTGAGTCTGATGTAAGTTATCCGGTTCAGGTGAATCAATACCCCGAAGAGGCAGCCCGTATACTTGAACTGTAATAGCCTGCGGGCAAAATTGTGAATGAAGTAAATGCGTTGAGCTTTCTTTTGTTCACCCTCGTTGTGATTGCTTCTTGTGATTGCAATTTCTCTTCCTCTATTCTCTCTTGCTCTCTTGCACTCTGATTACAAGCTTCCGCGATCGGCAAGCGAGCTGACAAGTAGGCTTGCGGCGGTGGGAAGGATCGTTGCGCCGCGCTGACCCATTGAAGGAAATAGGCCCGTGACAAGTGGTACCAGAGACCGTTCTCGTGCTGGAGAAGGGACTCCGGAGTCGGTGTCGTCAGACACGCCGACAGGCTGCGATTTTTGAGCAAGACATTATGGCGCCTTATCAAAACTTGCGCAACACCAAAGGCAAGGCAGTTGTTGAAGCTGAGGAGATGGGTTCACCTCGGGGCCAAGAAGAGTTGGATGCAACTGTTAACAAGTTGGTGGAAGAGGTGACTTCGCATGAGGAAGCGATTTCACGCGCATGTGAATCATTCAATGGACTGAATGATGTGGTGGCGAGCCTGCAAGAGCAGGTTACCTTATTAATGGGGCAGGTCACTTCGTTGACGACTACAGTGGCCGACTTGCAGACTGAAGTAGGGAAGCTTTAGTTGAAGAACCATACGTTGCAGCGGACAATGACCCTAAATGACAGAAATGGTGAGAGGCCATCAAGAATTGATGTGCCAAGACCCGTAAAATTCAATGGTTCTCGTGACAGCAAGGCCATTGAGAACTTCTTTTTCCAAGTAGAAGACTACTTGGATATCCAGAATGTGACCCTTGAAGATCTAAGGATTAAGGCTGCAGCGGCCTTACTTGATGGTGATGCTATCAGTTGGTGGAGGCGGAAGCACAATGACATGGAGAGGGGTCAATGTGTGATAGACACCTTTGATGACTTCAAAGTAGAGTTGCGCAACTACTTTATGCCAAGAAATGCGCAGAGACAGACTTACCGGATGGTTCGTGAGCTCAAACACACTGGTTCGTTGCAAGACTATGTCAGAATGTTCCAGAAGCTTATGTTGGAGATACCTAACATGCTAGAAGACGACATGCTCAACTGGTTCATTGTGGGACTTCAGCCATGGGCACAATCTGAAGTGGAAAGGAGCAACCCTCGTATTTTGGAAGATGCATATGTGGCGGCAGAGCGCTTAGTTGACACTCAGCGCAAGCCTTTCACCCCATTAACCAAAGTTGAGAAGAAGCCTGACCACGGAGGCAAGATGGATGAGCAGCGCAATGATAAAGGTGAGGCGTCGACACACCATCAATCTGAAAAGAAACAGAACTTCACAAAGCATAACAACAGCAACAAGGGTGCGGTTGTGACATGTTGGTTCTGCGGCGATAGACATATCTCCAGGTAGTGCCCAAAGCGCCTTGTAAAGGACGACGGGCAAGCCAATGCTGCACAGGAAAAATGCAGTGATACTGAATGCAGTGACACTGAGACCATGCAACCAAGAATGGGGGTCATGCGATCGATTAACGCAGCTAGAAGTTGCGCAGCTAAGAACATGCAGGTCAGTAAGGAACTTATGTACGTAGAAGTCATTATGAATGGAAAATCTACTTCAACAATAGTAGACTCGGGGGGGCCACACACAAATTTGTCTCGCGGGAAGAGGCAGAGCGGTTGGGCTTGAAAACTGGGCCAAAGCAGAGGACTATCAAAACAATAAACTCTGAGGCCAAGCCCATCCTTGGTGAAGCAAGAGATGTGACTACTCAAGTGGGGGGTTGGGTCGGCAAAGCCAACTTCTCTCTGGTGCCCCTAGACGATTTCAAGGTGATTCTGGGTATGGAGTTTCTGCGAAGCCAGAATGTTATGATGCTGCCAAAGTTTAACACGTTGACGATCATGGGGTCAGACCTGTCACACACAGTGCAGTGCCTTACGCAGAAAGACAAGTCTTTCATGTTATCGGCAATGCAACCGAAGAAGGGTGTCAAGCATGGGGAGCAGACATTCTTAGTTGCAGTGCGTGCAGATAAAGGGAAGGTAGAAGCAGCAGTGTCGTCGACCCTAGCTTCACTATTGGAGGAGTTTCAGGGAGTGATGCCCCCAGAATTGCCAAAGTGTCTTCCGCCAAGACGTGAGGTCGACCACAAGATTGAGTTGACCCCGGGAGCGAAGCCTCCTGCAATGGTTCCATACCGTATGGGGCCAGCTGAGCTGAAGGAGCTGCGCAGACAGCTAGACGAGATGTTGGATGCAGACATTGCTCGTCCATCAAAAGCCCCATTTGGTGTCCTGGTCTTTTTCCAGATGAAACATGATGGCTCTAAACGGTTATGTGTGGATTACTGTGCTTTGAACAAGGTCACGGTGAAGAACAAGTACTCATTGCCATTGATAGCGGACTTGTTCGATCAGCTAGGCAGTGCCCGTATTTTTTCCAAGCTAGATCTACGATCGGGTTACTGACAGGTGAGGATTACCGAAGGTGATGAGCCGAAAACAACTTGCGTCACCCGCTATGGTGCTTACGAATTTCTAGTAATGTCATTCGAGTTGACAAATGCTCCAGCCACGTTCATGACTTTAATGAACCAGATCTTCTACCCTTAGACAAGTTTGTGGTAGTCTACCTGGATGATATCGTGATCTACAGCAGCAACATGAAGGAACATGTCGGGCACTTGCGAACAGTGTTTCAGGTGTTGAAGGAGAATGACCTCTGTGTCAAATGAGAGAAATGTCTCTTCGGGCAGGAGGAGATCAACTTCTTTGGCCACGTTGTGGGGCGTGGTGTGCTGCGTATGGATGGGCAGAAGATAAGGGCCATCCAGGAATGGGTTCCGCCAAGCAAAGTGCCAGAATTGCTGTCATTTCTCGGTTTGGCAAACTATTATCGGCGTTTCATCTAAGGTTATTCCCTTATTGTTGCGCCCCTCACAATTTTGTTAAAGAAGAATCGGGTATGGCTCTGGACAGGAGCGTGCCAAGATGCCTTCGATGGCTTGAAGAAAGCCTTAGTGAGGGAGCCAGTGTTGCGACTGCCTGATCATTCGAGACCCTTTGAAGTCCACACTGATGCCTCAGACTTTGCCATTGGCAGAGTTATTTTGCAAGATAGCCATCCGATCGCATATGAGAGTCGCAAGCTGAAGGATGCAGAGAGGTGTTACACAGTGCATGAACGTGAGATGACTGCCATTGTGTATTGCCTCAGGACTTGGCGGCACTACTTTTTAGGTGCTGAGTTCGTCGTCCAGACGGACAATGTGGCCACGAGCTATTTTCAGACATAGAAGAAGTTGACGCCTAAACAAGCTCAATGACAGATGTTTTTTGCTGAGTTTGACTTTGCCTTGGAGTACAAGGTTGGAAAGACCAATGTTGTGGCAGATGCTCTGAGCCGTAAGGCTGAACTGGCAGCTGCGTGCGCGGAGTCTTTCGAAGTGCATTTTAAGGGTGCATTGCTGAGCCGCATCCGCGAGGGTACGCAGCAGGATCCGACCACACAACACCTTGTTTCTCTAGCGCAGACAGGGAAGACTCGGCGATTTTGGCTACATGATGACTTCCTCGTAACAAAAGAGGGATGCATCTTTGTACCACAGTGGGGAAGCCTTCACCGAGAGCTACTCAAGGAGTGCCATGATACATTATGGGCCGACCATCCTGGTCAGGAGCGGACCTTAGCACTCCTTGAGCGCGACTACTATTGGCCGCAGATGAGAGACGACGTTGAGGGGTATGTGCGGACATGCTTCATCTGCCAGCAAGATAAGGGGACAAACCAGAAAGCTGTCAGTCTCCTTGAGCCTCTACCAATTCCAGAACGTCCTTGGGATAACATCTCCATGAAATTTATTGTTAGTCTGTCGAGGGTAGAGGGTCTCAGTTCTATTTTGGTTGTGGTGGATCGTTTCTCAAAGTATGTCACCTTCATCCCAGTTTCCAAGGAGTGCCCTGCAGAGTTATTCGTAAAGCATGTGGTGAAGCACTGGGGCATACCAAAGAGCATTGTGAGTGATCACAATGCTCGCTTCACGGGCAAGTTTTGACGTGAAGTATTTCAGCTACTTGGCTCTGAGTTGTTGTTTTCAACATGCTTTCATCCACAGACAGATGGGCAGACAGAGCGTATCAACGGGATACTGGAGCAATACCTTAGGTAGTTTGTTAGTGCCAATCAGAAAAATTGGGTGAAGCTCATTGATGTGGCACAGTTTTGTTATAATTTGCAGAAGAGCAAGTCTTCAGGCCACAGTCCGTTTGAGATAGCCACGGGGCAGCAACCACTGACCCTGCGCACTCTTGCCACACAAGAAAAGGGAAGACCATCATTCGCCTATCAGTTTGTTCGTGACTGGCACGAGCAAAATGAGTTGGCGAAGGCATTCTTACACAAAGCGGCAAAGAGAATGAAGAAGTGGGCGGACAAACATCGTTGGCCCGCAGGGTTCCAAGTTGGGGACCAAGTGTTGGTGAAGTTATATCCTGGTCGCACAGACATCTTTCGCGGGCGGCACCGCGGATTACTCAGAAAGTATGAGGGACCCTTCACCATCACAAAGAAGGTGGGCAAGCTGGAGTTGCCCCCAGACTTCAAGGTGCACCCGGTGTTCCACGTGTGCAACCTCAAGCAGTTTCATCCAGATGATGGAGACCCGGAACGCAGTGTACCACAACATGCTCCCATCATGCAGAGGGCCCCGACAGCACAACGGGCCGAGAAGCACCTCAGTCAGATCCTTCGCCACAAGGTCAACTACTTGGGACAAGCGAAGAAATACTTGGTGCAGTGGGAGGAAACAACGGAACCAACGTGGGAGTCTGCATTTCGAATGAACAGCCGCTACCCGGCTGAAGTCAGGGCTTACCACGAAACAGATGGCGCCGATGATGGCACATGATTTGAAGGGGGGGAGCATGTTCCCTTCCGACTTACAGTGTACAGTTGCGCTTAGAGTCTGTTTTGCTTTTGTTGAGTCTGATGTAAGCTACCGATTCAGGTGAATCAATACCCCGAAGGGGCAGCCCGTATACTTGAACTGTAATAGCCTGCGGGCAAAATTGTGAATGAAGTAAATGCGTTGAGCTTTCTTTTGTTCACCCTCGTTGTGATTGCTTCTTGTGAATGCAATTTCTCTCCCTCTATTCTCTCTTGCTCTCTTGCACTCTGATTACAAGCTTTCGCGATCGGCAAGCGAGCTGACAAGTAGGCTTGCGGCGGTGGGAAGGACCGTCGCGCCGCGCTGTCCCATTGAAGGAAATAGGCCCGTGACAAAGGGTGCCTTGTGTCAAATTGAGTCACTCATTCAAGGTTGAACCGGTAAGAAATATCCAACAATACTCTGTTCAAGCATATTGCATTTTTGATATTTGAATGTAAAACCCTTTTTATCAATGCCAAGTATAAATGCAGACATTATCACAAGCCAAAAGCGTATCTTTTACTTTTGACATCAGAACTAATGATCTTCTACATTAGAAACATATGAAATAAATCTGTTGCTTTTATAATATTCTAAAGTTTAGGCATCTTGAAGTTCTATTTTTGTCGCCCATTTTAGTATATTTTTAAACTTTCTCTATCTGATGTTCATATTAAGAAGTCTTTAAAACTTGAATATGTTGAGCAGGTGGTTTTGGAAAGAGACTCTGGTAGTTTTTAAGGAGACCTTGCAAGATACTTAGTCCAGTCATCGGATCCAGAGACAGGAGGGGTTGAAGGTTGGGATGTGTGGCATTCAGTAATTAGATGAATACTTTTGCAAGGTACTTGGTCCAATCATTGGAGGTTTGAAGGTTGGGACTTGGGATGTGTGGCATCCCACTAATTAGTAGTCTTTTTGCACGGTAGTAGGTCGTTGATCCCTTTTCATACATGCATTTAGTGATCATCCTGTGACCATGTGGAATACGCTGTAAGGTATTAGGTCCAATCACCGGATGCCACACACATCTAGTCGGTGAGGAGTGTGGAGCCTGTGTTTTACCTTTGTAGTTTGGGGGGGGCGTTAGCCTTCAAGCTGGGTTTTTTTTTTTTGAAAAAAGTAAGTTTAATTTTATCCTAAGACTCTTGGTTGTTGCTAAGAACATTAATAGACTGTCAAATTCACGGACTCTTATTTAAAGAGGCATCTTCTTTTATATTGTGCATCCTAATCAATAAATAGGAGAAAGCTCAGTGCGGATCGTGGAGATAGGCAGTTTTCAAATATGTTGCTGTCATGTGATTGGGCGGTGTGTCACATAAGCAAGATTTTGTATCCAATGGGTGGGGAAGGGAAAGCAGGTGCTAAGCATCCTTGGACCAAGTACCTTAACATGAATATCATACTCACATTTCTCTCTCATTTCTATGCTCATCAAATGAAAAAGTAGATCTTTTTATCCATGGTAATCAAACGCACCCAAGTGTTTTATTTCTTCCAAATCCTGGTGTGAGCCCCATGCCAGATTCAATACACAATCTGCGGCATTCAAACGCACTCTAAAAAAAATAAAATTAACAGACAAAGACACTGCTCATGTACCTAAATAGCTTGTATTACTTCATAAAATCCCCAATATAATGAAGTCTCTGTATAGTTCCTCAACAAGCGATATGACTGACAGGAGGTTGGGACCAAAACCAACCCCTCCTCATAAGTCATAACATCTTTAAAAATAAAAATAAAAAATGGTGGGCCATCCGGCTCACATGGTAGGGCACGTGGTCCCATCACGCCAGTCGAGCAGCACGAGGGTTGCACCATAGTGGGCCAGGGCACCTGCAATGACAAACACATGAAAGATCTGGTGGCTGTGGCCAGCAATGTCAAAGGCCCCAGGCTTCCACTTCTCAGGCACCCTGCTCACATAGAACCCAGCACCAGCAGCATAGAAGAAGGCCATGGCTAGCTCATAGGCCAAGGTCAGGAGGCAGTGAGGCTGGTCCCAGTTGAGCCACAGAGCATGAGCAGCCGGCACCACGCCGGAGAATCCCATGGCCAAGAACAGCCTGGCACGGAACGGCCGGAATTGTGCCGAGGAGAACGCGGGAGTGAGGAGCGTGACGACCGTGAACACTCCCAGGACAGCAATGGAGAAGAGGTAGAGGAAGCGCCACAGAGGTTGGCAGAGGAAGATGTAGTAGATGGGAGGGAAGAAGGAGGAGACGATCATGAGGGCGATGCCGGCGTAGTCGAGGCGCCAGAAGAAGAGGTTCAGCTTGTGGGAGTGGCAGGCGAGGAGGTGCGAGAGGGTGCTGCAGAGCAGGCAAAGCATTGATCCCACGAGAAAGACTAGCCATGGCCATCTTGGCACTGGTGCATCTGGCCTGCTGCTGCCTTTTGCCTCTGCTAGTATAACGTCCCTGTGGACCAGCTGCAAATAAAAAACAAACCCATAACATAGGTGAGCTCACTCCGAGAGATGAAATAGGTGGGTGGAACACGAGTCCAGCAATCCAATGAAAAAAATCCAAGAAGCTGGTGTGTGTTTGCTTCTTAAAAGTACGGATGGGAAATGAGACGAGCAGCTCGCCATTCGGGCTCGGCTAAAAAATTGAGCTCAGTTAGCCTACTTACGAGCCAGCTCATTTAGGTAAATGAGCAGAGCACCAACATCGCAAGCTCGGCTTGGTGCAGCTCGTATGGACTCGTTTTATATAATATACATTTTATATATATTATATAATATGCACATTATATATGTATTATACCTATATATTTTATACAACTTCAAGCATTAAAAAATACTTAAAAATATTTTTTTAAGAAAACAAGCCAGCTTGTGATCCGCTTGTAAAGCTCAGCTACGAGCTCACGGGCTGAGGCCGAGCTATGGTGTACCAGCGGTACTTAAAAGTAACTAATGATATTAACCTCCGTTCTACAAAACTGATCACTAATCAAATAAACAATTGAAATTCCAAAATTATCTTTCTGTCTAGATTGTTATTTGCTTGTCTTTCAACCAAGTGAAATTCATGTGAACCAGTAATGAGGATGTCCTTAACCACCTTTTAAGTAGGGACACGCATCCTCTTGTGAGATGGCGCGCAATCACCTTGGGCCTGTGTTCACATGGGTAGGGATGGCAGTGGACCGGGGGGAAATGGGGCTCCACCCGGCCTCGCCCCATTTGGACCGGGGATGGAGGACATGAAACGGGAATGAAGGATCAAATCAAAACCCATGCAGGACAGAGGCGGGGAAGGACTTATGATTTCTCCGGCTCCGCCCCGTCTCCACCTTGCCCCATCCTGCCCGGTCCCCAATCCTTCTTTAGGGATGGCAATGAACCGAGGAGAAATAGCTAGGGCTCCACCCTGCCTTACCCCGTTTGGACCGATCGAGGATGAAGGACATGAAAGGGTATGAAGGCGGGGATGGAGGTTAAAATCAAAACCCATGTGGGGATGGAGGGCATGATTTTGAGACCGGGTGGGGGTGGAGACCCTATCCCCCACCCCGGTCCACTGCCATCCCTACAGGTGTGTAATGGGCTTGGTCCATTGGTGCAGTACAAGCATCTGTAAGTAGAGCTGGTAAACGAGCTGAACAAAGGGTGTTCAAGCTCCGCTTATTTTTCAAGGAAATCGAACCAAACTCGGGCACATAGCGAGTGTGGGATAAACAAGCCAAGCTCAAACAGGCCTGTTTACCAAAAAAATTACTTTTTTAAATTTGAAAATAATATAAATTCTAAACAAACCAAACCAAACTCAAATTGGCTTATATATTTATAAAATACATGTATTATTTTAAAGCATAGGATTGCTTGTAAGCCAAACACTTCAGCCATCTACACTATGATATAAAATATATGTAAAATATATTTATTACTAGTTAACGAAATTACGCCATCTAAACGGAACATTTTCTATTCATGTTCGACTTGCTGAGCATATTTCAGTTTGAGTAGCCCATCTCGTTTCCCAACCCTAACTACAAGAATGGCCATCCATGTCAAATGGGCCAAATAAGTTGGTTGGCAGATGCCAAACTATTAACATCTTTGTGCACCCAAGACCAAACCCTAGTCATAATGGAAATATATTGAATGACTTGGTCCCAATCAACCAACCAAAGGCCAGCAGCACTCGATAAAAACTTGGGCGGTTTAAGAATGAGCCACACCACATATTCTTAGTAGGGTCAGCACTGAGTCATTCTCGGATCTAGAAATGACTCGGCTAAATATGACAAAAATGCAGAGAGCTAGCCAATCATGGCTCACATCCATTGGTAGAATAGAATGTCCCCAACTTGGTCATGTTTCACAGTAAGCTAGTATTGGAGGCTAAAATTAGAGGGTGTCAATGGGTCGGGTTTGGTTCCAACCCAGGTGAAATTAGACCTAAACTTGAGTTGAGATGATGGTATCAGGTCTGGACCCAGGTCTAATCGAAACCACCATAAGAGAAATCATACCTAGATCTGACAAGGTTTACATGAACCTGATCCAGACCATACTTGGTAAACTAATATTTTTATACTAAAAAATTACAGATCTGAACTCGGGTCGGCCCTAGGTCTGGTATGAAATTTCACAAACCATACCCGATTCCATATATTAATCGGACCCTTGGGGTCTAACCTGAATTCTAATCGGCCCTTCTTATTTATCACCAAACCCTGACCCTATAGCTAAAATGAACCAACTGTTGACCTATCTTGCCGTCTCTTCTTGGGTCGTATTCACATGGATAGCTTCCCTAAATAACCATGGTTTGTGCTTTTATAAAAACAAAATTAATATATAAAATATATCCAAGGTTGTCATCATTCGCCTAATTCTGCATATCACGTGCAAACTTGACCAAGTTCCCCAACTCCAAAGTTCTTGCAAATTGAACTCGTGAGTATCTTGGCTTTTTTAGACATAAGACAGGAACTTGGCCACGATTCACGTGACACCAAACGTGTAGAGAATAACGACATCCTTGATCACATGGTCACGTTTTAAACAATTAGAGATCAGTACAAAAGAGGAGGTAAAAGGCGTGGACCTCCAACCCTTCTTTTGAGACAAGAGTGAATTAAAAAGAGGCCCGGAAATTTGTGGCTACAAAGCAAATAAAAATGAGCCGAATCTTTTTCTCCACATTCGTCTTGGTTTTAATCCTTGGATAAAAAAAATCACAGGCAACGTTCAAAATTGCCACAAGATCATGACCTTGACCTTGGAGGGCATATAGAAAAAGAAAACGAGACCAAGATCGCGATTGTGGTATAACTTGAAGCTCCATTGACATGATTGCAGGGAGAATTCACAAAGTCCCAACGTTATGAAATAATAGAATCTGACTTACATGAATCAAGTTGTCTGAGCTATTGGTGTTGGCATGAGATGGTAGGGACCTGTGAAGTAATACACAAATATTTTTGTTTTTAGGATAAGGACACCAACATAATTAATCAACCAAATTTATGAAGAGAGAGAGAGAGTGAGACCATGAGAAATTGGTCAGCAGGTCCGGCATTTCCCGGAAGCTAATGATGGTAAGAACCAAGAAAAGGAAAAAACCTGCCAAATGCCTGCAAGTACAATTCAATCATATGATTTTGCAATATCAATCAGATTATATACGATGTCCCAATACCAACAATAGCTAGACCAAAAAAAAAAATTTATGGGTTTCTTAAGAGATGCAGAAACAGAAGAGAGAGAGAGAGAGAGAGAGAGAGAGAGAGAGAGAGAGAGACGAACGTCCAAATGTTGAGCGTCTCGTTGTGCCAGGAGAAGATGCTGAGGATAGCTTCCTTCAAAGGCCATTCAGCCCTATAATAATCCAATATGAACTCATTGTCCTTCAAGTACTCCGGCAATGCCTCATACTTCACCAATCGGCACTCAAATTTTCTCGCCTTCTTCGTCTCCATCACACACCCTTCTCTCCCTTTCCTCCTGCACACGACGCCTCGTTGCATCGGCAATCCTCACCAGAAAAAAAAAAACCCAAAAAAAAAACAATGGGTTCTCTTCCTGCAATCGATCGATCCGCCCTTCCCTCTTTCTCTTTCTCTAACCTGACATATAGTGAAGAATAATATGCACCTCTTTCTGCAACGCTTCCCCTGCACGTTGTTGTTGGTGCTGCTGGCTGGTTCGAAATCTCAATGATTACGACAACCGTGAGGCTTGGTGGGCAAACTTTTGAATCCAACCAGGGTGGGGAAGCGTTACAGATGGCACCCACCTCCTCTTTTTCTTCAAATCCCCCCAACCATTCTTCCCCTACCTCCCAACGCCACCCTCCCCAACCTGCCCCTTTTGTTCCTCGTGCCCTCCTTTTTATAGAGAAGAATAAATGGCTTCGACTATTCGGCAAACTTTAGCCTGTCAATCCTGTAAGGGTTATCCTATAAAAGAGGTGCCTGGGCTACCGGAAACGCTATAAAAGAGTGGGAAACGCCTTTCACGGAAAACTGTTTCGGAAACAAAGAAACACCATCTTTTTAAAACGTTCGGGAAACGCCAAAAAGTTCATGAGAAACGTATTTTTCACACTATGAAAAAACGCGTTTCCCACAATATGGGGAACCGTTTTCCATATGTTTCCCCTTCCGTAAGATAAGTATTTTTTGTTTTTTGTTTTATTAATTTATTATATTACTTTTTGTTAAACGTTTCCTATGTGTTTTCCAGTCGTTTCTCGGTTAGTTTCTCAAATCATTTCCCATCTCCCGTTTCACATGCACCTGAGAAAAGCCTCGTTTCCCGTTTCCATTTTTGAAAACGCTTCCCGTTTCTGTTTTCCTTTTTGGCAACCTTGGGTCATGCACCTTGCATGAGCTCATCATGAGGGCCCATTAGCACTGTACTACTACAGGGCCACTTACACAGCCAGGACATGTTTCTCTTGGGCCTGTTGTATAGACGGATTTAATTTAGTTTTACTTTTATAAAAATGAGCTAAAAAATGAAATATGTTTGAGAATTTTTCATTCAAAATCAAGATAGGTTATGGGAACTGTGGGCTGCAGATTCAAGATTCAAATATTCAATAACAAAATTGGACTTGTAGCTGAGTTTTTCTCACGTACTTTTTAAATATAATTTTTTTGTGTTTCTCAAAAAAAAAAACAATTTCTTTTTTACCAGTTTGTTAAAAGGTGAAGTTTCATTTTTTTATTTTTGGTTTTCAAAGATTTAATTTTGAGTTTTAAATTGAATTTTGGCAGCTATGGTTATGAAAGAGGAAGAGGGTCACTCTCTCTCTCATGTGACGATTTGGGATGGTGTCCAAGTAAGAATAGTTTATACTAGGAAGAATATTTATTGCTTTATTTAAAAAAAAAAAAGGTCCCCAAGTAAGAGTAGTTTATATTAGGAAGATTTTTTTTTTGTTTTATTTAAAAAGAGATCCACGGATTGCTTACACTTTTGGAATTGTCAAACAAAAAGGGTTGTACTTCTTTCTGTGTGTTTCCGTTGAAGTCTTTGGACCAATGTTATCAGTATCGGCGGCTCGTATCAGACGATACTAACCTGAATCAGTTATTTTTCAATAAATGTAAAAGAATGCTTAAAATTAATTTTTTAATAGTTTTACCACGTTTCACATTCCAATTGACATGAAATATTTTTAATTATTTTTTAACTGATTCAGAACGACTCACAGCCGAATCGTTGGCCAAACGATTCGATAGCCAATACGATTTGGACAACACATTCTCATTGTGCCATAAACATCCCCACACCCTATTGACATTCAGACAATGGATTAAGCCATGGCTAAATCGGACAGAGCCATGGCTTCAACAATTCATGATGCAGACATGGAATCGGCTCACCTGGAATAAGTCAAGTTCTAGACAGTCACAAATATCACCTGCTTTGAAATCGATATTTTTACCAAAATTTAAATGTGATTGCTTTTATCACGATACTAAAGCGAGAAAAAACACTTTTTTGCATAGTTGTATATTATTCTTATTTTTATTTAATTTTATATATACCGATATTTTCCTCAAATTTTTCGAGAAAAGCTCATTTTTTTCAAATGCCATGATATTTTTCCCTGCCAATAATTTTCTGAGAATGAGATTTGTGACTATGGTCCAAAATTTGGAGTCAACTTGAGATATCTGGGGCAAAATGCTGTCAGTATTGGATTGTTTGGCCAACGATTCAGGTGAATCTATCAATACTGATACTCAAGTGAATCGTTCTGAATCGGCCAAAAAATAATTTAAAAAATACTATGTGTCAATCAGAACGTGACGTGCCGATTCAAGGGTAAAAAAATAACGTGTTTTTCTTCTGATACGATACTTATTGGCCGATATCGCAGCGATACTGACAACATTGATCTGGGGCTTACCACGGGTCTATTGCAAGTATACAGAAAACTGTGTCAAAGATTTAGTCAGCTCAGGTCCAAATAAATTTTTGACCTGCCAAATCACTTTAAGTGATTTGTTATCCTCACCGTCCAGTCAACAAACTGCATAATGACTGTAGGGTCCTGGCGAGATGACGCAATGGACGGTGAATATGTCAAATCACTTTCTTAAAGTGATTTGACGGATCACCTGATCTGCTCTCCCCTTGAAAGAGGGATCCCCCATTGAAAAGATGGCTCCCTTAAAGTTTGTGTTTAGCAGATTTCCGCGGCACTCAAATGCACCCATAAAACTAAAACTGATTCCTAGAAATAAATGTGTCCACTTCAACCCTTTGTATTTACTACAAATGATCCTTTAACCTCTTCTCATATTCAAGGATTTTGTATTTCATACGGTCTATAAAACAAAACTTTCAATTATGAGTTTTCAATCGCACATCCAAACATTCCCTCAGCGATCCACTTGGTCCATAATCTTCATATTCCTGCTTAACTAAGATATTCCATTTTTTTTTGCTTAAACTACTCGCACGTGCGAACTCACGCAGATTGACAAATATATGTCCAAATAATGATGCTGGAGAATCTCTTATATATATATATAGAGAGAGAGAGAGAGAGAGAGTAGGTGCTCGAACATTAGTCCTTGTGATAAGTGCTTGATGGGTTTTTTTTGCTCTTTCGGTGTTTTTTTTTTTAGTTTTGAACCCATAAATGTGTTGGGCATGGTCGATTTATGAGGAATCAACACTTGAATCATGTGTTTTTGATGAAAAAAAATGATATTTAGAGCCTCAAAATTTTGTAAAGATTTTGGACAGTTGATTTTTTTAACCTTATAAAACTGCACACGTGTTGAAATCGAAATGCTTCAAAAACTAATCCCTATAAAATCAAGTACATAGATCACATTTGTAGGATCAGAATTTTAAAAATAAAACCAAAAAACCCTGAAAAAGACATCAAGCAAGTATGGCAACCACCTACCCTTTACTATATATATATATATATATATATATATATATATATATATATATATATATATATATATATATATATATAGAGAGAGAGAGAGAGAGAGAGAGAGAGAGAGGAACATGTTAGGCCTCATTTCTAGTTCTACCTTGTTCTGCCCCGTGGGTATTAAGTGTTTTATGACATTGTTAGATGTGTATCATGTTCAATTTAGTAGAAAACCGACTCTTGGGTAATGTTTTTTTATGAAAAAACATGTTTTTCTGAGCTGAAAAAAATTGGTACTTTCATAGCCATTGATTTTGTCTCACCATAAAAACTTGTATACATGCCAAATTCAAACGATCCAAAAGCCGGTTCTCACTAAACAAAACCTACATATTACATCTATGGTATTAGATGTGAGAAAAAATACATAAAACTATGATTTTTGAAGGAGCCTAACGAGACCTAACAAAAAGGGGCGCCTAAGGAATGCATTACTCGTATAGAAAACTGAGCATATTAGGACCCATTTTTCGTTTTGCCCTGTTCTGTCCTATAAGTTTTTTGGTGTTTTATTGCATGTTTTGTAAATCAAACCCTGTAAATAATGTTGATTGCTAGAAGAATTTCGTATGTTAATAATCTAAACATCAATTGTCCATATTGCATCAAAACTTTGGAAGAAAAAAAAACTAATATTTTCATCAAAACAATTCAAACCAAAGCATGTTTTTCTACTTAATAAATGATAGACGCTACAGTCAAATCAAACACGTTCAACTATGGCTTTTTAAAGTGGTCCAGACCAGTGTTGTGAGAGGCGTACGCCTCAGTACTTGAAGCGTACGCCTCACAGGAGAGGCGCATGCTCAAAGTACTGAGGCGCACACTCAGTACCTGAAGCGTTGATATTTCTTTTAGCCTTTTTATATTTCATTTGTTCATAAGATGACTTTTATGACCTCCTAATACTTTGTGAATTCTGCCTACAGAGACACTATGTATAATGTTTTAGTAGATTTTCATAATAAAAAAGATCAAAAGTTATATATTAAATTTAAGAAATATATATCATCACTGTGTTTGACCTTGCATAAAAGTCATATAATGTACTCATGTCTCGAATCCATATATCACATCCATGTTTGTATACGTATCCATGTGACGTCACCTGAGATATAATAAAAAGAACAAAGTGTACTTGATTATCGATATGCTAAATCTAATTAGCGATTTTCTTGACAAAGGAAAATGTCATGATAATCTGTAAAATTTATTTTCCTCAGGAAAATCTCAAAAAATATTGGTATATTTAAAATTTTAATATATATCAGATAAACTATGTAGAAAAATATAGGCAAAAAATATAAAAATGCCAAGATCACATTATAACATGAAAATATTGTGATAAAAGATGCTATATTTTCAAAATTGGCGATATTTTGAAATATCACATTTTTCTCAAGATTGTGTCAGTTTTTTAAAATCTCACAATGAAATCACGATATTTAAAAAAATGGCTGGTATTTGTGACTATGGTGTGCACTTAGTTTGGCTATCAATGCAAAATCCTCTTGCTTTTCCCAAGCACAAACCAATAAAATATTGGAGGCGATGTAAGTTACATTTATCTTCTGGCATCATATTGGCTCCCTTAGGATGTGTGTTTGGATTTAGGGAATTTAGTGGAATTGTAATCCAATTCTACTAAATCCTTCATTCCAACTACAAAGAGGAATTAAGTGGATATGGATTCAAATTCCACTGAAATCCCATATTCCATACGCACCCTTATGGAGAATGTAAATTCTCTATCATGTTTGTATAAGATGAGAGTTAGATATTGGATCCATACCACTAAGTATGTATATGTGGAGTGGAGATCTTTCTAACAACTATTCTGTGTGAGATTCTCTGGTATGGTGGAGATCTTATATAATTTACCCTGAACCTGGCAGATCAAGAATCTCATCCTATAGTTCCTGGTAAATGAGAGATCCAATGTGATAGTTCATTACTTTGTTATCCAAAAGTATATTCTGATTAAATTTGGATTTGATCCCATCTATTTTCAGGTTTGGATCTAATCTGATCCATTTGTAGCTTTCACGTAAAAAACAATAAATTTTGGTCTTATTTCAGAAGTTTCAGAATTATCATGTATGTTTTGGATCCATATTAAACTCTACCTTTATCAAATTTTGGATATGGATTTGGGTTGGGATCTTGTACACAAAAGTCAGATTTGGATATGGATCTGGTGTGTTCAGTTAATGGCGGACGCAGAGATTGGTGATGAATCTTTATTTTATTTTCTTATGATTTTGTACTAAAATAACTAAAAGCAAATTAGTAGTTCTTATTTAAAATTTTCATTATTTTATTTTCTTATGATTTTGTACTAAAATAACTAAAAGCAAAATAGTAGTTCTTATTTAAAATTTTCATTATTTTATTAATATTATATATTTTATTATTCTGATCATGAAGCTTACGCTTCAACGCCTCGAGGCTTACGCCTCGCTTCATAACATGCTCAATGCCTCGCTTTGCCTCATCGCATTTAACAACCTTGGTTCAGACCAAGTTTACAGTCAAATTTGGTTAAGCCAGACCAATTACTCTACGAAAGCCCCAAGTGAGAACAAGAGGATTTAGGTATCTGTTTCTTTGTTTCATCAGGCTCTCGTGGACTGTCGTAAGATTCATAATTTTTCAGTAAACTTTTGAATAAAAATAAAAGGTATTTTTACGTTATTTTGTCGTATTGATCAAAAATGCAAAATAAAAAAATTTTGCAAAACCAATTATACTTATGACATATATATACTCAGGGATATATGCTCAAAACATTCAAGAAGTCATATCGCACTCATTTGGCAAAATAAGAGAATTTCACCGAGTCAATTCGTTTTGTCTCGTAAAGACGAAGAAAATAATGTACTCACTTTTTTTGTAAAAAATATCTACAAAACCCTAAAAATGTGCAAACTCCACATAAATATCTTGTGAGCCCCATATAAATATCCCATGAAAATATTTAGTAGATTTTATAGGGATATACATGTCATTTTACTACTTTATCTTTAAGTTTGGATTTGAATCTGGATCGCATGATTGGGATCGGATCTAATCCCTAACCATACCCAAGACCCACATAAAAGTCTACAAATAGAAAAGTGCACCCTCTATTTTTAGAAAAAAAATGTTCAGCCCACTCTCTCTCCTCTCTCTTTCTTCTTTTTCTTGGTTCTAGCCTAGATTAAACCTACTTGACTTAGACCAAGCCAACTTTAGGTGAGCTTAAGCCTGCCTAGCCTAGACCGAACCCACTTGGGTCAAACCACTTGACCTACTAGGTTAGTTTTTATCTCTCTTCTTTTATTTTTTTGGTCTTAGCCTGGGTCAAGCTCACTTGACCTAGACTAAGCCCACTTTGAGTAAGTTTGAACCTACTTGACATAGACCGAGCCTACTTGGGTCAAGATCACTTGACCGTGATAGGTTGACTTTCTCTATCTCTTTCTTACCTAGGTCCAACCCATTTGACCTCACCGAGCCTACTTAAGGTAGGTTTGAACCCAGTTTACCTAAACTAGGTTTGATCCATTTTTGGCATATACATCTCTATTTTGTCGCGCCGACGAGTTCTACATGAGACACTCTTGGTTGTGATCGTACCGAACGTAAGAATATGTCGGCCATGACATAGAAGCACCTATATGTTGTGCTGAGCCATATCTGCCAGATTTTTGGTAGGTTTGCACTTCGCTCTCTCTATTTTAAGTTATTTTGTTGGAATAACTGTTGTGTACGGTGGGATTTTCTTTATTGTACACCTTTTTAAAACAATACATGATCCTAGTCATTGGTTCACGTTCTCTAGAACACCGCAAGCTTGCTTTGGTGTTCACATGCATGCCGTTATGACTATTTCTCGATATTTATGGTAAATTATATGTCATAGGGTCCTAGTCTTTGATGTATACCCTCTAGGCCACCACAAGTTTGCTTCGGTGTTCACGCATGTATCCTTGTGACTATTTTTCTATTTATTATATATATGTAATATATATATATATATATATATATATATATACGCTATTTTACACATTTTACTTAGTGTGATGTATTGTTTCATTTATCAGACCCTGCTTACACATTTTATTGAACCTGATGTGTGGTTTCATTCATCGGGCCCTGCTTACGCATTTTACTTAACCCAATGTGTGGTTTCATTCACCGAATCCTGTTTTATTCACTTTACTTTGTCATCACTTTATTATGTACACAGGATCTTGTTTTACGCTATTTACTTTGTCATCATGATGTTATGTGCACATGCTCCTGCTTTTAATAAATCTAGTTATGTTATAATAAGTATGCAAATGGTGACTGATCCCTATCACCCAAAAGCGATTCAAAAGCCTTGTCACATTCAAAATATTGGTTGGCAAAAAAAATTATATTGGAAAGGTTTCTGATTTACGCAAAATTGCATTTACGTAAACATTTAAGTCACCAACGTAAGGCCTAGGTTTTCAATAAACCATGGGAGATACAACGTACGCACAAATAGTGCACATCTTTTCAAAAATAAACACAGTGATTTTCTTGTTAAATAGAAAAGATGTCAAAATTTCTAACAAGGTACTCTTTGAGCAAAAAAGGAACACCACATTTTTCATGTTAAATAGGAGAGATGTTGCCAAAATTTCTGGCAAAATACTCACCTAAGCTAGTACGGATGGAACAATCATGCTCGCGTTATTGGAACTATGTCTGGATGACTCATTCCATTTCCACCTTGAAGGGCATCATACTCGTAAGGGTGTTGCACTGGAGTAGTTGTATTGCTTTGTTAGGTCAGCGCTCATTGTGGCTAAATACACCGAGCAATCGATCAAAAGTGATCTTTGATTATGCATATCTCTATAAACTATCATATAATAATAATACTCGTAAGTGGGTAAAGTGCTCATGAAGGTCATAGATGCCAAGAGCGATATTTTCATGCATATAAACAAAACATAACGGTAGTCCCTATCCACACAGAAACTGGACCGTGCTTCAAAAAATTGTTTGGAGTTGGATTCATATTTTCCTTTGTTTCGAATGCACCGTATTGTCTATGTGGCACTCGATGTTCTAATAATAAGGATTATGTTGTCGAACCCTTCAGAACTTACGCTCATCATAGAAGACAATGATGGTACCACATCGAGTAGCATACATTATCTTATGAACCAAAGAGTTCAAAAGGTCTCCCGATCACTCGAAGGTTAGGAGGTCAGGTTATCCCTAAGACCTAGGGGTAAACTTCGCTACTACAATAGAAGGATGCATATGAACTGATCTGACAGGGGTCTCCTGAAAAGATCTGTCACCCCGTTACAGACAAGGTCACTCAGGCTTCTAAGCACACAAAAATACATAGTATAATAAACACCCAAATGGCTATGTTTGACACCGAAGTTAAATTCTCTTACATGCCAGGGGGTGAACTCATAATTATTGAAACAATGCATTAGTTATAGGTACACTGATGAACGAGTAAATAAATGAATGTGTGTTAGTGCTACTCATACATCACCTTATATAAGGTATTGATCTTGGTACACTGTTAGACCGATCGGGAGAAGAACCCAAATTGTATCCATATGGCTTAGCTAGGCTCGAGGAGCTCCTGCTTCGGTCCATGGAATACCCATACGTTAAGTCGTGGACACTTGAACTATGATGTTTTTAACTGCAGCCCTGAAGTGGCTTTTATGTCTTCAACATATTATTCTTGTTAGAACTGAAATACTTTTCTACCAAACCAGGAATGATTCTTACCCGATTTTTATAGGGGGATACAGATACTGAACCTACAGTGTGATATGCGGAGCAAGGCGGCATCAAGATCCAAAGTTATTCTCCAGACTTTGTTGAACATTTCGTTTGTAACCCCAATGTTTAGTACAAATTTATTAAGCAATATTGTTTATAATAAATAACTCGTTTTGGTTTGCTTAACTAAAATATTTTGGTGGACAATGAGTGATTGGCCACATACTTGTGACTTGCCCAATATCATGTAAAATCAACAACTAACTATCATATATTTTCGCTGCTAAAGTTTTTTCTAAATTCCACTGCAAAGAAAAAAATCCATGAAATTTGGACAGTTTTGTTTTGAAAATCTGAGGCATTACAACCATAACTTGTTGCCTGCCCTTGTATCCTCCAAAAAGACAACAATTTGATTTTTGTTTGGATTCACAAAGAAGGCCAATATTTGTTTTTCACTTGTAGAAGAGAAAATTTTGGATGCCGAATTGGATTTTTCAACTATTGTCATGCTTTCATTACTAAGATTTTGGTTTTTCGAATTGACCTAACCCCAATTTTTTTTTTCAATGATCAAGACCCCCTTCATTTTCAGTAGACAAGCCCTACCCGTGGCTATATAATCAGGCAGTTATTCAATCACCCATACTAGTGAGGTGCAAACCAGATTGACCAAAAACTTCTTAGGTAGGTGGAAAATGCGCTTCCCAAAAACTCACTTTTGAAGTGTGATACTCCTCGCTTCTGAAACTTCATGATAATCGCAATTCCCCCATGCTTCTTCTATGTTTCCCACATGCATGGTTTATGCTTCCTATATATTTTTCTCACGTTTCTTTTCAGGTTTTTCATGTATTCTCTCACATTTTCGCTCACTTTCCATGTATTTTATCTAAATCAGTAACCATCATTGTTAGATTTTATCAAAAATTTAACTCTTTTATTAAAAACTCATGAGATATAAAAATAATCATTTTTGTTTTAGTTTTTATTTGTTTCTTGTTTGATTGCTATTCAGTTGCCATATTGTTTCAGTTTTTATTCTTATTTCGCTTTCAAATTGATACTTCGCTTCCCGCTTCGTATAAATTTTAAAATATCTCGTTTTTCACTTGTGCTTCCCATATCGTTTCTCGCTTCTACTTCTTAGTTTGGCGATCTTGATTCAAACTTTGTGATGTCCCATCATAAAGTGAGCCCCCCCCCCCCGCACCCTCATTGGTGGTTGCCTATCAAAAAAACAAACAATCTTGGTTTTTGGTTTCTTTTTATGGCTTGGTGCATGGACTTTCTTTGAGATACACATAAAAGGTAGCCAGACATGACAATATAAATTGATGAGTGGGACATTCAAGATGGACTGAGCAGGTATCTTGGTCTCACAGAATGAGAAACAGTCTTCTGTCAATGGGGATGTCAACAAGTTACTTCTTTCAGCTAAAATAAGTTTTTAATTTTTTTTTCCGACAGAGAAAGCTGGGGTTAGGCAGACCCCTACCAGTTATACAACCATACCATGGGGTTCGAACTTGCAACGTCCCAACACAAGGTGACGTGCACTAACTGCTCCTGCCAGACAAGCGGAGCCCCATTGGTAAGTTTTTTATTTTTTATATGTGAAACATGTTGCTTGGGTGATCTGCTATAATTGCCTTGAAAAAATATATTCCTGATTCCTTTGTCAATAGTTGAAAAATATAAATCCTGCCTTCTGCTACCATCTTTGCAGCCACATGCTTTACTGTCATGTGATATGCATTTTGTACTTGAATTGGATTACTTGTTCATTCATTTCACATGATGGCCTCACCATGATATGTTTGCACATATAACAAGATTACAACAACTACTCTGCAGGTACCTAGCCACCTGATGCATGACATTCTGGAGTAGTTCAAACAAGATATGGTTGATCCACCACACATGTTGAAGGTTTCTGGGGCTCAATTCATCAGTTTTTGATACAGACCTAGCAGTTGTTGCAATCTGAAAGTTCTATCAGCCAGCAAATCAGGGACGACATTCACACTTCACAAAACAAATTAATTGTGTGTTTCTCAAAGCTACCCTCTCAGCAGAAAAATGGCAACCAAACATAAGTCCAACTTGAGATGTAACAAAAATCCAACTCATATATGCATAGTTTGCAAAATTTGAAGGTTTACTTGAATGAGTTCATATGTAAACTTGCTAAACTGACTAGTGCATACACAAGCAAATATATCAGATATAGTCCATAATGGAATTGGATTCATCTAAAGTATAATTTACAACATAGCTTTCTGATTGTTAAATTTTCATTCATGCTTGAGCCATTAAAAAGGTCACCTTTCCAAACTTAGTGTAAGTTATAGTATGTGGATCCAAAATAGAGTTCTTTTACATATTTGGGTAAGATTAGCCTCGCAGGACTCTACCAATTTTGAGGCAATGGATTTGGGTTGTATTTGCTCTATCCACTCTTATGAATAAAATGCAATCCTATCAGTCCTATTCATGTATCAAACATTTTACCAGGTTTAATATCATTCAATACAAATCAAACTGAATCTTAAGCCCGAAATATACACAAAGCGGTTTCATCAACTAAATTTGGATGTTGATTAACCTAATCTATTTTAGATCTTATCATTTTCACCTCACAATTCAAAAAAAATCTTGGGAGTTTCAGAACAAATTCAAATGATCCAACCAAAAGAGTTTTAGACCCCAAGATTCTATGGATCCTAAGATTCTAAGAGTAAATAAATTTCAGAAGCCAATTCAAAAATCATGATTGTGAAAGTTTTTTGTTTTATTACTCAGAGGAATAATAAGAGAAATTTCAATACTACAAACAGTCCACGTGTTGCCCTAGTGAAAGTTCAGGTGAGATCAATCACCAAACGGCACATTGAGACCTCACATTATCATGGAGATGGAATATCTGGGAGTGAAGATGGCGATTGAATATATATATATATATATATATATATATATATATATATATATATATATATATATATATATATAGAGAGAGAGAGAGAGAGAGAGAGAGAGATTAAAATAAGTATTCACATTTCTTTCCAGAGACCTCTTTAAAAAAATTTCTTTCTAGAGACGTCCACATTAAGACTTCCACTGAAAAGTTTTTTGTACAATCACTGAATTCAAAGCGGAATATGGACATTCACATAGACACGAGCAGAGTTCAAGAGGCCATCAAAACCACTGCACATTCAACAAGTGATCCAATCAAGGGAGTCTTAGAACCCAAGATTCTGTGGATCTATGTCACACGAATTTTTTACTGTGGCTCTATATCCTTTTATACACAAGTCATACTGGAAACTTCATAAAAATGGTTGTATCCATGTGACAGTTGTGGATCCTAAGATTCAGAGAGTACGTAAATTTCATAACCCAATTCAAAAATCATGATTGTGAAAGTTTTTTGTTATAGTACTTCACAGAGAAATTTCAAGACTACAAACAGTCCACGTGTAGCTTTAGTGAAAGTTCGGGTGAAACAAATCACGAACCGCACATTGAGACCTCACATTATAACGTAGATGGAATATCCGAGAGTGAAGATGGTGACTGGAGAGAGAGAGAGAGAGAGAGAGAGAGCTTAAAACAAGTAGACATTTTTTTAGCGATATCTACATTAAAACTTCCCACTGTGAAAAGTTTTATGTACAATCACTGTTAATTCAAAGTGGAATATGGACATTCACAAAAACACAAGCTGCATTCAAGAGGCCATCAAAACCACTGCATTGTTCAAAATGAATGGAGTGTCAGTGTACCACCAAAATTTACTCATCTTTAAAAGGGTAAGCACCATCAAAACTTGACACCCTCTACCACAAGGCAATGCAACAACTACCAAAATCATGGGACCCCTAAAGCAAGAATTATCAAAACAGGAACACTAGCAAGAAGTAGGTTGATAATGCATGAAATGCATTATAAATTAAGCATAATATACATGTCATTATCCGTATTTCTAGAGTTAAAACCCATGATTATGTTGATTCAAGTCATAGAAAGCTACATTTCAAATTTCGTCCAATTTTGAATTAAATTGGCAAAGTTGAGCTTTTTCGTATAATGGAGCGAATCAAGTCGAGATCCAGATACAGACCAATATAAGAATAACAAATTTTTGGATCTTGGATCAAGATTAGATCACATTTAACCAATCCATGCTCCATTCACATTTTTTCAAAAGGGGCACCCAGCTATTTTTTGAGAAATTCTAAGTGTTTTTTAAAATACTCTTTCATAAGTGTTTTTTAAAATACTCTTTCATAAGAGTGTTTTTGAAATTCTTAAAATTATCAGACAAATGAGGGGATGCCCCTCATTCTTATTCTTGTCCAGACTTTGAGATCTCTCCATCACAGCCCATCCACCTCCATCTTCTCTAATCTCTATCACTGTTTCATCGCATCGAGGAGTTTTCCAGGTGTTGCGCCGCCGAGGAGCTTTTCGAGCATCTTCCGCCTTCTTCCTTCTCGTGTTATTTTATTATTTTTATTTTAGTGTCTAGTTTCTACTAAAAATCTGATTTTGTTTGCAGCACTATAGTAGCCATTGAATGACCTTGATCTTTGCACTGAAGAGTTTTTGGGGTGCTATTCGGCTGAGGAGATTTTTGGGTCCTCAAGCGAGCCGAGGAGTTTTTCGGGCTAGCTCTTCTTTCTCACCTATTATCCTTCGAACCACCGACTACCGTTCTTTCCATTGAGTTGCTGGAAGTTGCAGACATCAACAGAGGCTTAGAAGAAGTCGTGGGAGGCCTCACGTCTTGGACCAAGCGCGGATCGTCCGGTAAGATCCTTGTTCTTTGTTTTCTTTATTTTAATTGTTATTTTTGCCAAAATCGGCTAGACTATGTCTAGCCATTTTTTATCTTCCAAACATTTTCTAATTCTAATTTTTTCATCAATGTGCAAAACTTTAAAACCATGTTTTTGATTGTTTAAGATCGAGTCTTGCATTTTTTTCTTGTATAAAATATGTTTGTAATTAGTTTTTTGTTTTAGTTCAAAATCGTGTTTTGTATTCATTAAAAAAATCAAGTTCTAGAGGTTGTCATCTTCTTCATAGAGGATGGCAACCATTGTTAGTTTAGTCAAGGTCTTAGTAATTTTTAGTAAGTCTTAATTAGTTTAGTAAGTTTTTAATTTAGTATTTAGGGAAATTAGGGTATAGAATTTTATTAATTAAGTTACTGTAGGCATTATTTATTTAGGCAATTAGCATTCATGATTTTATTTAAGTACAGATTTTTGTCCATGCGTTAATTACATTACATACTATATAGGTTAGCATATACTTAATATAATTTGAAAACAAATTGAATTTTTATAAAAGGCATTTTTTAAACTTTCAAAGAATAGGTGATTTTGGCAAATTATGGGGGTTTCTAAAATTTGCGAAATAAAAAAGGGAAAAGAATTGGGTCTCATTGAAGACGTCAACCAAGAGGATCTCCTCTTCTTGTGATTTAGGTAAGTGGGCTTGAAATTCAAATCCATTACCTAAATTCATTTTGATTTGAATTAAAGAGGAGATAGCATCTTAAATAATTAAGAAGCTAATCCAAAAACGTGTGAGCCCACTTGGGGCTGACATTTTTGGATCAGCAAAGTTAAGGTTTTTCTTCTAAGGCAAGAGTTACATGGGTCCCACCTAAATCCACTTCAGCCTAAATATTTTTTATTGCCCCTTCTCTTAATTAGGTTAGTTTATGCATATGATTTTCATATTTCATTTAAGTAGGTAAGTGGTAATTGGATTTTTTATGTTATGTCCACTAGAAATTAATGTTGCATAAGTAAGGCATGTATTTTTTTATTGTTACTTAGTTCCTTTTCTTTTAAATTAGATTTTTTTTGGAGGCCCCACATAGGGAGATGGCTCACCCACTACAAGAAAAATGTGAATTAGCGACAAAAATTTATGACAGAAAAAATCCATCACAAATTTGTGATAGATTAACTCAAGAAAACCAACCGTCGCTAAAATTAGAATTAAAGACAAGATTAGCGACAAAAAAAATTATGTCGCAAAATCTGTCATTAATTAGCGATGGATTAGAGACGAAATCAACTTAAGAATGGATAAGTGACAGAATTTTTCGGTCGCTAATTAGCGATGATATTTGCGACCGTAAAATTTTGTCCCTCATCCATGGCTAGTTTTCGGTAAAAACGGCTCGCAAAATTCTCCCTCTCTCTCTCTGATTACCCCAAATCGGCTTCCTGACTGCCGCCGTGACGCCTCCTCCCCTTCCCCATCCGCAGCCGATCGGAGCCTGGTGCTATCGCCGTAACCACCACCGCCTCTGCCTCTTTTCCTTCTTCTCCTCCCTCTTCTCTTTTTCCTTTCCCCGTCTGTGGCCTCGCCGAAGCAGCGTCGTCGTTAACACCCCCAACCAACCCCTCTCCTCACCTTCTTCTCTTTCCCTTTCGTCCGAACGCCGGCCACGGGATTCGAAGAGACGAAAACTGAGGGGATCTGTCTCCCTGGTTTCTACAGCGTGGAGGTTAGTAGTATTGTTAATTTTGGAATTTTGGGGTTGTTTTTTGGTGGATTAGGGTTTCATTTCTGTGTTGAATGTTCTGTGGTTAGTAGGAACCTGTTTTTTGGGGTTTCAGGTCATTTTCGATGAATCAGGGCTTCATTTTCGTGGACTCTCTCTCTCACTCTAGGTCTTGTTCTGCGGCTTTTTTGGTTCTAATGGCATTCCGGTTGGTTAGATTTATATAACTAGTGTTATTTTTTTGTTGAAATGGACATGATTTTTGTTATCTGATTATGCTTGAGTGTTGCTTTCTACATCTATGGTCACTTCGTCGGTCTATATGGATCTATGCTCACTTTTAGGCAATGAATGCCTTTTTTTTATCTCCACATGTGATTTTGATGATACTTTTTCTTGTTTCATGTTCTCCTTTTCTTCACCATTGCTGGATTTTTTTTGGAATAAAGAGACTGATTGGTAAAGACTATTTATAATCTTGGCATTAAAAAAATGTGATTTTTTTGAAACTGGTCGCCCATTAATATTTTGTTTCTGATATCAAGGAAGATGCTGCAATTTTTTTTTATTGGGTATATTTTGTTGTTAGTTTTTGCAGGCTCTTTTATGGTGGCTAAATGCTGGCAGATGGTCCAAAGGTTTGTGGTAGTCCAGTGACGAAGATGGGTGCACCTGCCAATTTTGGACGTCCTCACCAGTTACATGAAGGTGAAGAACCTGTTCCTCCAGCTTCTAAGAAGCGAGATAGGGAAGTGATTAATAAGGATTGAGAGAAAGGTGACTCATTCATGGATTTGGTGGAAGGGGCTATTCCTCAGTTCAAATTCGACTCAGAATTGCATACTGACGATTGCTTGGTGTATGCTATAGATTCTAGAGTTGCAGAAGCTGGTGCTTGCCTTTTGGTTCCTCCAGAAATTAAGCTATAGAAAGGTCTCATTCTGGTTTCTCTTTCTTTTATGGTACTCAATTGTCCCTTTTCATTCCTACCTCTAGTATCTGTCTTCAAAAAATAAGACCCACGATAGCCTGCTAAATGTTTGATATAAAACTGGATCAAGATGTAGAAATGATGGAGGAGATAGTTCACTTTGTTATTTTCTATTGTGTGAACTGTAGAATGAAATCTCAATAAACCTTGTTTGAGTTTGTGTCTCTGGTGCTGTCATGATAATGTATGAGGTCCTGTTTAAAAAAATTTTACTGCATCTTTATTGATACTGTCTTTAGTGTCCGAACAAAGAATTTATGTCTCACACTATTTTTGCTACTAAAAATTGTGTCAAGGAGCCAATTATGATTGCTCGTTTGGTGATTCTATTTTTAATATCTCAGAACACTTTGACAAGTTGGATTTCTCAATGTCCAATCTCAGGCAGTCATGCTGCTTCTTAGCCCTTTGTTGTTCTTTTGATCAGAACTATGTCATGTTTATTTTTTTTCATGCGTAGTCTTAAGTCTTCGCAACTGTAATCAGGACTTTCTTGCTAGATATTCAGTCCAAAAGAAAGATGCTAGTAATGGAGGAATTTAGACTCAAGCGGTTTTGTAAGAAGCCATGAGCCAAGGCATGAACAAGTACTGAGAGGAAAGCTTCCCTATGCTTCAAGTAGGAAAGGAATTAAATGATCAAAACAATCATAAGGTTCTGCATATCTTAACTCATCCTGAAACAAACTAAAACAAGTAATAAGAATATGAGAAACATGGCAGTAGTCTGGAATATAATGGGAAAGGTCTGAGGTAAAACATTAGGAAAGTAGAAAAAAATTGTTCTACCGATCACTGATAAGAGCCAATAAATGGTGGTGGCAAGATATGATGATTAATGCTGGCTAACAAACTAAAAAATAAACTATGGTACTATTTGATCCAAGTGTATCTAACTTCTTGACCATGCCTTTTTCAGCAACTGCTTAGTTTTCTTTCTTATATAATGTGTTGATTGACCTTTTCTTGTTAATATGCCATCTTTTTTTTTTCCAGAAAAACTTCCCAAGAACATTAGAAGCTCTTATTTTGCACATGCTTTCTCCTGCTGGAGCAGAAATTCTGACTCAAAAGTTTGAGGAGATGGATAAGAAAACTACAAAAGAGGAACAATATGTACATTGCCTTTTGCAGAGCATCAGATCTTTGCGTTGATCTTGTTATATTTGCACTAGTTTCTTCCTTTCATTTCTCCATTCAGGATCCCTAACACTGATGTTTCACTTTTTCCTAATCATTTCAGAATTTCAAAATTCTAACAGAACTCTAAAGGAAAAATGTTAATGCTATGTTATTATTGTTATTTATTTAATGCTGGTTCTTTTTCAGGATTGAGTTTTATGGTCTTTTCTATGGCATTTTCGATGATCAATGTGTTGTAATGGATGCTATCTTGAATGAGAAAGAAGCATTTGGCTTTCATCAGGTAGTTGCATTGTCTAATGGAACCACTGAAGATTGCATATATAAACATTTTAGAATATAATAAGTTTTATTTGATTGAAATCCATGAAATATTGATGATCAGTGTAATGTAATGGATACTATCTTGAATGGGAAAAAGCATTTGGCTTTCAGGTAGTTGCTTGGTCTAATGAAACAACTAAAGATTGCATGTGCAAACATTTTAGGTAGAACCAATTTATTAGATTGGAATTCATGTAAGCTCTATGCTACTTTCTATTCATGGCATCATAGACCAGGAGAACTTTTAGATGTTCCCGTGTGACAAGAAATTCTCCCAGAAATGGCTATGCTGGTGGTTGTAACAAAATTGTTTAATTTTTATAATTTTCAAGTATTAGTTGATTGTTGTGATTTGGATATGTAGCATACATGCCAGTGAGGATAATACCAATATGGAATTTTCGGTTCTTATATTTCCAATGGACTTGGGACTACAGTTCTTCAAGATAAACCATCTCCCAAACTGTTATGACATATTGTAGAACATGAGATGACCATTAATCACGTGTTTCTGTAATTAAAACAGAAAGATTGCAACCAGATTCTGTGACTTTAATCTCCTAAACTGTTAATGCCGAGTTGAACACTGGTTTGTGTTTGCTTTAGGGTTTATCCAAGTACTATCAAACACAATTCTTTAAATTTAAAGGTTTTCTCCTTGTGCACTTTCAGGTACTCAGAAATGTGCTGGATCAACATCTGGGGGTTACATGTGATAGACCTAAAGAGTTATCTCAAAGGCGGCGTACATAGCACAATAACTTTTTCATCAGACTGCTGATCTTGAAAGAGTTATTGTTGAATGATTACTTTTTGTTGCATTCAAGGATGTTGTATTCTTCCTCTGATCATGATGGTGGTTTTATCTTAAGCAATGGGAGACTCTTGCTCTTTTGCTCATTGGAATTTCTGTCAACCAACTCCAGTCACTTTCAGAGGGTACCACGACGTTGGTTAAAAGATTTGTTAACATTGCAATTCTTTGAGAAAGGCAACATGGTCAAAGATTCCACCAAGATGGTCCAGTCCCTTGAGCTAATGCATCTGGTTTCAGTTGACAACCTCCACTGACAGCCATGAAACTATCAAGTCCACCAACCACTAAGGTACCTTTTCAAGTTAAGAGCACTAAGGTGATCATTTAAATTTATAAAATGAATAATCTTTTCTAGTACTTTCTCATTCTCAATAATTCTTTAAGATGATTGATGAATCTTTAGGAAATTAAAAATATTTGTAATAGGTCCAATCAATTTAAGGCATGAACCAAAAGCTTTGGAATAACGGTTTTTTATAATGAGTTCTCTGAAGGATCTTTAATGACATCATTGCTATCAGTCTGTTGGGGAAACTCTGCCAACTATATTGAATATATGAAATCCTTTCAAAAAATGACCCAAAATATTTTATGAATTTATTAATTTCCATTAAAAACATAAATGTCGATTTCTCAAAATGGTACTTTAAGAAGTCTTTGTCCTGTGTATCAAAGCATTGTCTTTATGGTGGATGTGGTTGATGTAGCTTATAAAAATCAAACATTCACTAAATTTGTTTGGTCTGTGTGCCATTAACTCATCTTTCTGTGGGTACGTGATCTGTAAACACAATTCAGAAATTTTCATTGAAATTTACAACAATCAAATAGTAGTTAGTTTTCTCCATTCAGAATTCAAATAAAAATTTTCATTGAACATCTGCAGGTGAAAAAAATAGTGAGAAATAAAACACTAAACTTAGTATATTAGACCATATGCTCATGGAGAAGCACCTTACTCAGACACCACAAAACTGACATGTCACACCAGTTAACCAACTGAATTATATATATATATATATATATATATATATATATATATATAGGACTCGGTCAAAGTTGTGCCCATTAGGGGACACATGATGAGTTATGGAGCCTGATTCAAAGTTTTTTTCCTTACAGGAGGGGGGTTCGGGGGTTCCCCCCGGTGCGGGTCCGGTCAAACTCTAATTTTTTGTCAAATGAGGACTTTGACCCTCATTTGATTAAAAAATTCAAGGCATGTACACCTCGGCTTGAGGCATGCGACTCAAGGCGTATGAGGCGCACGCCTCGGTGCTCTTTTTTTTTTTTTTAAATTTTGTGACGGATTAGCAACGGATAATATTCGTTGCTAATATTCAACAATGAATTTTCAATGGTTTGCGATAGATTATATTCCATCGCTATTTTAGCGATGGAATATAATTTGTCGCAAACCCCAACGCTTATTTAGCGACAGACTCACGACAGATCATGTTCGTCACTAATTCATCGCAAATTAGCGACAGAAGTAGCAAAAAATAAGTTTTGTCGCTAATTAGCGACCAAGATTATGCGACAAACGCTATCCGTCACTAAACTATTTAGCGGCAGATTAGCCATGGATAACGCCCATTGCTAATCCACGTTTTTCTTGTAGTGACCTTAGTTTGCATTTGTATTAAGTCAAGCTTGTTTAGTTAGGTAAGTTGCTTATATTCATATTGTCATTTCATGTCTTTATTTTTATTTATGTTTGAAGTAGATCTCATATAGGAGACGGATACCATTGGTGTGCATTCATGTTAGTTAATTTTTTTTTATATTAGTTTAGGTTTGTTAATTTAACCTAGCCAATTTTTACTTGTGCATTAGAGTAATTTAATCCCTTTGCAATAATTTATGTTTTCTTTTTAGATTTATTTTTTTCTAGCATAATTAACATTTCGTTTTCTGTAGTTTAGCCTAGTATTAGGTCTGTTATGCCTAGTTATTAAATCAGCCTAGTGCCCTTAGTGTTTGCATTGGTTTATCTTTTATTCTTGAATTGAATTTTACAACCAAAATTTTTGGTTATTTGCACTCATCATTTTATCTAAAAATTTTCAGACTTTTAAACTCAAACTAGTTTTATTCTCTGGATCCACGTGTCCTTTGAGTGCAGACCAAAAATCAACGGACATGAATTTAAACTCAAACCAGTTCGGAGTTGATTTGGTCAAGTTTTTAAGCGTTTTTCAAAAACTAGTTTGACATGAATTTAAATTTTGGGACAGACAATTTTCAGAATTTAGGTGTTCTTAAAACCCCTATATCTGGAGATTCTGAACGATTTTCTGAATTATGTAAAAAGGGTCTAATTTGTGCATGTGTGAGGAATCCGACAAAATAAATTTTATAAAAATTGGATTTCATTTGACCCTTTGAATCATCTGTTTTTTAAAGTCTATCAGAAAGTCATTCATACACTATAGCAATGGCAAAACAAACATTTTAGTAGTTAATTAAATTTTAGTATTTTTCTTCATATTTTTCTGCAGCTGACATAGTTTAATTACAAAAGTTAGAGTAGTCAGTATTAGAATAAATTAGTTGCTTTATTAGAATTTACATCTTAGTGTAGTTTTAATTTAAATTGTAAATTAGTTGTAGTAATTATTTTTAGAATTAATTTTAGTTATCTTTCCGAATTAGTTAGTAATTTCATTAGCTAACTTGTGTTTTTTATTTGTATAAGTTGATAAGCATACTGCAGGTCAAAAGGCGTATTTACGCTGAGAGCATGAATGTCATAACTTGTAAAAAGACAAAAATACCCTTATGAACTTGAAGGAGTACTTGAGCAACGTAGTTTAGAGTCTTATATTTTTTTAGTTAATTTTTATTCATGATTAGTGTTTGAATTAACTTATACTTTTCATTATAGACATTTTAAAATATTAATAAAGTGAAGTCATTAGATTTAATATCGAATATTATCCCGTTCCCTGTGGATTTGACCCGTACTCACCATGATTATAGAAGTTCATTTTTTATATATTTAGTTGCCAATTTTCCAAAATATTTATTGAAAATATCTTTTTAAAATCATTATTGCAAAAAAAACAACCAAATTTTGGCACCATTGTCGGGGAACAAGGATTGATATTCATCATTTATAATATTTTATTTTATTAATATTTATTTTTTTCTTTTTTAGTTAGTAGAATTAGTAAGTAAATATAGGTTTTTACTTAGTTAGTACATATAGGATTCACGTACTATTTTTCTAGGATTCACTGAATTGCATGATAAAAGAAGCGAATAGACAAGTGGGTTTTAGATAACATAGTTTGTGATTTTTATATTTTGTGCTAATTATGTAAATTAGATTAGATTTTGTTATTTAAATTTCGTAGAATAGTTTAAATTATTCTGACTTTGTTTAGATTATTTTTATTTTTTATTTACTTTATATTTGTGTGAATTTTTGTTGCATGTTAGTTTAGATTAGATAGGATAGAATAATTAGAGTTAGTCGATCCATACAACGGGCTGACTCGGTGTATGCAAGGGCGGAGAACTTTAGGAGTTCCTCTATACCCATTTGATACAGAATCAGAGCGTATTTTGAGAAGATCTAGAAGTCTGGATCGAATGGCAGAGCAGATGGAGCAGCGGAATGAAACTCGTCCATTGAGGGATTTCTTTATCTCTAACCAGTACACCCATGCATTTGCCATTAGGAGACATGAGATAAGAGTGCCTCAATATGAGATCAAGGCCAACATTATTCAAATGCTACCTTCATTTTATGGCCTTGCTCATAAGGACCCATATAGGCATATCGATGAGTTTCTTGAGATTTGTTCAACGGTCTGAATCAATAACTTCAGAGACAATGCTATAAAGCTGACACTCTTTTTATTCTCTCTAAAGGACAAGGCGAAGCATTGGTTTAAGACCTTGAACACGGGGCAAATCAAGACGTAGATTCAATTACAACAGGAATTCCTTAGGAAGTATTTTCCCATTGATCACATAAACCAATTTAGGTGAGTCATCACTAGCTTTTCGGAGATGGGTAGTGAACAATTTCATGAGACGTGGGAACATATGAAGGACCTACTTAGAAAATGCCTACATCATCAAGTACCTAGGTGGCAGATAGTTCAGAGCTTTTATGATGGTCTGTCTGAAAGAAACAGACAAATGATTGATTCATCTTGTGCTGGAGACTTTTATATTGAAGAGCGAAGATGAAACATGGGGGTTATTTGAGACATTAGCTGAGAACTCCCTACACCACATGACTTCGTCTTCAACATCTCATTCTGAGAAGATCGTACCAAGTGATCCCAAGAAGGGTGGGCTACTAGAGGTAGATCTTACTGATGCGATTCAGAGTAAGGTTGATATGCTTGCGCATAAGTTGGACCAACTTCTAGTTGGACCATCCTATCAGCCGACAGTGTGTACCCTGTGCTCTAGTCCAACACATCATATCACTGAGTGCCCTTCGGCAGCTCAGTATCCTGAATTTGTTAAAGACCAAATTTAGGCATCTTAGAGATTCGTCAAACTAATGCATAATCCATTTTCAGCTACCTATAATCCAGGGTGGCGAAATCATCCCAATTTTTCATGAAAAAGCCCACAGATTCCAGTCCCTCTCACTCAGCAGGTTAGGCCCAGCATTCCCATACAGACATATCAGAGGCCTAGTTACCCTCAATCATCCCCTAATTATCCCTCAGTTATCATTCAGGAGCCTCTACAACAATCATCTTTTGAGGAAAGACTTCTTCAAGCATTTCAGGAGGTGAAAATCTCCAATCAAAATGCCTTCGAGAATTGCAATCAAGTGTTGAATATCTATATGCAGTCTATTGCCAAACTCGAGACACAAATAGGTTAGTTAGCAGAGGCATTAAGTAGGAGAACCGATGGTAGCTTGCCTAGTCAGACTGTCATGAATCTTAAGGGCAAGAAACATAGTTCTGGAGGCCTGTACATGATCGATACATCACAAGAACAGGCTAAATAAGTTATGGCTCTTAGGAGTGAACATGAGTATCACGTTGAGCCAAGACAGAGAATAGATGAGCCAGACATGACCATACCATCTAGTTCAGCTCAGTCATCTCTCCCTGATGAGGACAAGGATAGAGGTGAGTATTCTCACAAAGAGAATGAACCCCCGATGTATATTCTCAAACCACCCTATCCGAAGGCCTTAGAATCTCCAGCAGGCATAGGAAAGCAGAGAACCAAGGTGCAGGACATGCTTGAGATCTTCAAGCATGTACAGATCAACCTACCCTTGCTAGATGCTATTCAGCAGGTGTTGGTGTATGCCAAATTCCTCAAAGAACTATATATACAAAAGAAAAAATCTAGAGGAAAAGCTCATACCAAGGTCCTTCTGACTGAGCAGGTGAGTTCGATGCTTCAGCATCAGACTCCACCAAAGCTCAAGGACCATGGTGCCCCGATTATTTCATGCACCATAAGAAATATCCAGATAGAGCGTGCATTGTTAGATCTTGGGGCAAGCGTGAACATCTTGTCGAGATATTTTTATGATCCATTCGGGTTAGGAGAAGTGAAACCGACCCCTATGATACTTCAACTAGCAGATCGTTTCATCAAGGTGCCGAGAGCTATTCTGAAGGACGTGCTAGTGAAAGTAGAGGATTTCTATTTTCTGATTGATTTCATTATCCTAGATATGGAAGGTGTGGATAGCCAATGTCAGACTTTGATCATTTTGGGCAAACCATTCTTGGCAACTGCCAATGCATGTATCAATTATAGGACATGAGTCATGGACCTATCATTTGACAATAGGAAAGTCAGATTGAATATTTTCAATGCTACCATGGGTCCAACTGGAGATGAGGCACACTTCTAGATTGACATTGTATATGAGATAGTGGAGGCACAACCTGAGTTATACATGACATGCGATCTATTAGAGTTATATTGGACAGTAGAAGATAGCCAGGATAGCGATAGGATATATGTGTCTTGAGTTGTGTCAGGTATCCATCCTTGGAGAGAGTATGTTGAGTCTCTCTCACCACTTGCTGAGACCCCAACCCGATTTTCCATTAAGTCTTCTCTAGAGCTTGAGTTGAAGCCCCTTCCAGACTTACTCAAGTATGCATATTTGAGACATAGAGAGGCACTGCCTGTGATCATCTCTTTCCAGCTCATTGAGGAGCAGGAGATTAGATTGATTGAGGTTTTGAGAAAGCACCAGACAACTATCAGTTGGACAATAGTGGATCTTAGAGGGATAAATCCTTCCTTCTATATGCATCAGATTCATTGTAATGAGGATTCCAAATCGGTACGAGATATGCAAAGGAGATTGAATCCCAATATGAAAGAAGTGGTGAAGAAGGAGGTGGTCAAGTGGTTAGATGCAGTGATAATCTACCATATTTCAGATAGCCAGTGGGTCAGTCCAGTTTAGGTGGTTCCTAAGAAGTATGAACTCACTGTTGTAGAGAATGAGAAACGAGAGAGTATTCCGATGAGGACCACCATGGGGTGACGAGTGTGTATAGACTATAGGAAGTTGAATGCTGCAACACGAAAGGATCACTTTGATCAGATTCTGGAAAGACTCGCCGGACAACATTACTATTGTTTCTTAGATGGATATTCTGGATATAATCAGGTAGTTGTCCATCTTGACGATCTTGAGAAGACCACATTTATGTATCCGTATAACACCTTTGCATTCAGGCGTATGCCGTTTGGGTTATGTAACGCCCCGACAACATTTCAGTGGTGCATGATGGCTATTTTCTCTGACATAGTGGATGATGTCATGGAAATATTCATAGACGATTTTTCAATATACGGCTCTTCATTTGAAGATTGTCTCCATAAATTGACGAGAGTGCTCAAGAGATGTATGGAGACCAATCTTGTGCTTAGTTAGGAAAAGAGTCATGTTATGGTCTAGAAGGAGATAGTTCTCGGAGAGATATAGAGGTGGATAGATTGAAGGTAGAGTCAATTTTATGATTGACTCCACCTATGACTGTGAGATAGGTGCATTTATTTTTTGGACATGTGGGATTTTATCGGCGGTTCATCAAGGATTTCAGTAAAATCTCTCGACCGTTGTGTAAATTATTAGCTAAGGATCAACACTTTGATTTTGATGTGGATTATGAAAAAGAAATTGAGTTACTCAATGATGCCTTAACCACGACACCTATTTTGAGATCTCCGGATTGGACGTTACCATTTGAGATCATGTGTGATGCCTCCGACTATGCCATGTGAGCTATATTAGGACAGAGGATTGATAGGAAGCCCTATGCCATATACTACGCAAGTAGAACTCTGTCAGATGCTCCGATGAATTACACCACGATAGAAAAGTAATTGTTTACGGTAGTATTTGCATTAAACAAGTTTATGTCCTATTTGCTTGGCTCCAAGGTGGTTGCCTATTCTGACCATGTTGCATTGAAGTATCTTCTGGGCAAGAAAGACACCAAACCAAGACTCATTTGGTGGGTCTTGCTATTACACGAGTTTAATCTTAAGATTCGAGACAAGAAGGGTAGTGAGAATGTAGTAACAGACTATTTATCTAGACTGGTCGTGGATTCTCCTGAGGATCAAAGACCGATCAATGATTCTTTCCCGGATGAGCAGATCATAGCAATAGGAGCATCAGAGTCACCATGGTTTGCTGATATTGTAAATTATTTGATGACCAGGCAGGTTCCTGCACATTGGACTAGGAATGAGAGAGACAATTTTTTCGCGCAGGTGAGACATTATTACTGGGATAAACCAGCATTGTTCAAGTATTGTGCATGCCAGACTATTAGGAGGTGCGTCTTAGAGGAGGAGTATGAGTCTATTCTTCAGTTTTGTCATTCCCTATCTTGTGGAGGTCATTTTAGTAGTAGGAAGACTGCCGCCAAGGTTTTGCAGTCTGAATTTTATTGGCCGACACTCCATAAAGATGCACATGAGTTTTGTAGGAAATGTCTTCGATGTCAGCAGAAAAAAAACATGTCCAAGAGGGACATGATGCCCATGCTCCCGATTTTAGTAGTTAAGATATTTGATGTTTGGGGCATAGATTTTATGAGGCCATTTTCTCCTTCATTCGGTAATATTTATATTTTAGTGGCGGTTGATTATGTGTTCAAATAAGTTGAGGCTATGACACTTAGACTAATGATCTTAGAGTGGTGCTTAAGTTTATTAAGCACAATATTTTTAGTCGATTTGGTGTGCTGCGAGCAATGATTAGTGATGGTGGAAAGCATTTTAAGAACGTACAAGTTGCTTCTCTTCTGAGAAAATACTCTGTACATCATAAGTTCATCACTCTTTATCATCTCCAGACCAATGGACATGTTGAGGTTTCAAATAGAGAGATCAAAAGAATTTTAGAAAAGACAGTTCGCTCGAACTACAAGTATTTGTCCCAGCGCTTGGATGATGCTGTTAAAAATAAAATTATATTCAAATACCTAGTAAGGGTATTTTTGTCTTTTATCATATAGTACAGTCCACTAGAGACTGAAATGTAATTTAGCATTGTAATAAATAAACTGCCCAACAACCATATTATGACTGTTAGGCACAACAGTTATATTTATGACTGTTGGGCACAACAGTCAAAATATGATTGTTGGGAGGACTGCCACCCAACAGTCATAATAATGACTGCCAAGTAGTCCAAAGAGCTGGACTGCCTCCCATGTGTTGGAGTGAGGCTCTATAAATAGAGCCTCACTCCCTTGTTATTCCCCATTGCTTTTAGAAGCAATTGAGGGTTTTCTCTAGAGTTTTTTCCCATCTTATAGGCTTGTATGCCTCTTGTGTTGCTTGATATTTTTATCTCTTTTGGTATTGTATTTGGTCCATTAGTGACCAACCTTGAGTGAGTTTATTAAAGTCCTTTGTTGGCATTGTTTTTGTTTCACTATTGTTCCATTGTACTTTGTTTCATTACATGGTACCAGAGCTAGGCTCTTGAAAGAAGGAGAATCTTGTGAATGAAGTGTTCTTTGATCATTGATCATTCACTATCTCCTTTATTCTAAACTCAAGTATTCATTATGGGAGAAAGAGAGTCTCCCACCGTCATCACCTACAAACTCAATGAAAACAACTACTTGATGTAAGCGACGACTATGGAGAATCATATCAAAGGAAAAAATTTGTGGGGTTTTGTTAGTGGTTGTACTAGTCAAAGCCTTGTCCGAAGAAGAAAAAGAAAAAGCCTTGGAAGAATACCAAAATAAATTGGAAGATTAGGAGACAAGTAATGCACAAATACTCTCATGGTTTATGAATACCATGGAGTTCAAGATCGCCACTAATATCATTAAATTCAAGAAGGCATGTGACGCATGGAGCTTTCTAAGAAGTACCTTTATCCAAAATGATATGGTTAGACTTTATTATCTCCAAGACAAGATACGTAATTCAAAACAAGGAGATAAAAGTGTAAGAGATTTTTACAGTATTTTATCTCCTATTTGGGAGGAATTAGCCATGTTGGAACCAAAATGGAAAGATTCGGCTATTGATATGAGAAGGACCCAAATCGAAAGAGAATTTTTTTCTCCTTTCTTTATGGCCTTCGACCGGAATTTGAGCAAGTAAGATTTTCTTTACTTCATAGGACCACTTCTCCTTATATAAGTGAGGCCTTTGCTCAAATTTGTCAATAAGAGACAAGACTTGGAATGCACAAGTCTAATGATGAGGTCCTTGCCATGGCAAGACCCAAAATTTTTGTAAAAACATATAAACCACCTCACTTTGAGAAAAAGTTCAATGGGGAAGGACACAATGGAGGAGGATACAAAGGAAAAATTATTTGTCATCATTGTAAAGAACCCGAACATATAAGACCAGAATGTCCCAAATTTAAAAAGGTGGTCTCCTTAAGTGAAGAACTTCAAGAATCAAGAAAATGGGGCAACTTCAATGAATTAAATCTTGCTCAAATAGCAGAAGCTGTCTCACAACTTTTCAAGGCTATACCTTATACATCCGGGGCTGCCATCTCTTCCTCGTCTCCTCTAGGTAAGACCTCTTGGATTCTAGACTTGAGTGCTTCTTTCTACATGACTCATAATGAGTCTCTATTATCCAATTACATTAAATCATATTTTTCATGTGTGTCAACAGCCGATGGTACCTCTTTAAAAGTCAAAAGCTTAGGAAATCTTGATGATATTTAAAAAAAAATCTTTATTCCAAAAGTGAGTCATTCCCAAACTGGATTTAAATCTTTTTTCGGTCTCTCAAATTGCTGGCCATGGTTGTAAAGTATTCTTCTCATCTAAGGCGTATTGGGTGCAGGATCTCCAGTCAGGGAAGCTGATTGGGCTAGGCCATAGACGAGAAGACCTTTACTACATAGATTTCCTGTGTTTACCAAAATACTCGTTTTGTAATCATGTCAAAGACATTAATATAGATCTTTGGCATAAAAGATTAGGACACCCAAGTAGTCTAGAACCTTTGTGACACATAAAAATTTTGAATTAGTGCATTCAGATATATAGGGTCTCGCTCCTGTTATGTCAAAAGGTGGTTATTCGTACTATGTTACATTTATAGATGATTTTAGTAGACATACTTGAATTTACTTTCTAAAACTCAAATCCAAAGTTTTTTCATGTTTTAAAAACTTTCATAATCTAGTTAAAAATCAATTTAAAACAAATATTAAAGTCTTTAGCTTTAAAATGAATTTCAATTATATCTAAAAAATCATGGAATTGTGCATCAAAAATCATGCCCTAGGACACCTCAACAAAATGGGATTTCTGAAAGAAAACATCATCATATCATTGAAACTACTAAAATCCTACTTATTTCAAAAGAAATTTCAAAGCAATTTTGGGCTGAAGTTGCCCTAACTGCAGTCTATCTAATAAATAGAATGCCTTCTCAAACTTTGGAAAACAAGTCTCTTATTGAAAAACTCTTTAAAATTTCTCCTGATTTAAAAAGGCTGAGGGTATTTGGTTGTAAATGCTTCGTGCTTCTTGAAAAATATAGCAAACTCTCTCCTAAAGCCATAAAATGTGTCTTTCTTGGTTAGGTTGATAATAAAAAAGGATATCGATGTTATGATAAAACAAATGATAAACTCTATGTTTCTAGAAATGTTATCTTTCTAGAAAATGACAATGGATTTGATTTTGAAGTTCTTAAGGAAGAATCTGAGTATGCTTTCTTATTTAATTTGTTACCCAATAAAGGTATTAGTAATGATATTGAAACCTTTGAGTCTATTAATGACTCAAGTAGTGAACCATCTCAAGATCTTCTTCAATACTCTGGACGAAATACTGGGGAGCATCCATGTGCCCTTGACAGATATAATCAAGTAACAAATACTGAAGAAACTAGTGTTAGAAGGTCAGAACAAACACATAGGCCTCCAAGTAGGTTTGTCTCATACGAATTCTTCTTACCAAACTACAGGGCATGTCTTCTAGTCATTCATTCCTATCATGAACCATCCAACTATAACAAAGTCAAAAATATAAACGAATGAGTTGAAGCCATGAAAATTGAATTAGATGCATTACACAAGGCTCACACTTGGGCAATTCAACCTCTTTCTATCGGAAAGAAGACAATAGGGTGTAGATGGGTGTTTAAAATTAAAACAAAAAGTGACGGGTCTCTTGAGAGATATAAAGCAAGACTTGTTGCAAAAGGATATTCTCAAGAACATGGTATAGATTATGAAGAGACATTTTCCCCAGTAGCTCGTATGACTACAGTTAAAACTCTAGTTGATATAACATTCATTAAAAATGATCAATATATCAGTTTGTTAAAAATGCATTCTTGAATGAAAACTTAAATAAAGAAGTATACATGGATCCTCCCCCTAGTCTATCTATTGAAAAATGCATGGTCATTCATCTTCAAAAAGTCTTACACAGGCTTAAACAAGCCCCTAAAGCATGGTATGATCGGTTCAGTGGTACGATATTAAAACTTGGATTTAAATCTTGTTACACTGACACTGCTCTTTTTGTGAGATCTACAAGTACCTTATTGATCATTCTTTTTTTGTATGTTGATGATATGATCATCACAGGGAATGATCAAAAGGAAATTGAAGATATTAAAATTTTGCTTAAAAATCCTTTGATATGACTGATCTTGGTTTTTTGAAATATTTTTTAGGAATGAAAGTGGCCTGCTCACCAAGATGATACATTTTATCTCAAATCAAGTTTGCAACTGATATTGTTGAGCGTTCAGGAATTATTGACACAAAATATGTTGATACTCCTGAAGTAATAAATGCAAAAATGCAAGCTGAATATGGAGTATTATTAGATGATCCAACCCCTTATCGACAACTTATTAGATCTTTGATGTACATGTCAATTACAAGGCCAGATATTGTGCATGTCATACATTATGTAAGTCAATTTTAACATGCACCTACAACTGTCCACGAGTGTAATATTAAGAATGGTTCGATACATCAAGAAAACTATATCTAAAAGACTATTCTTATCATCTTTCTCATCCTTAAGTCTTATTTCTTACACTGATTCTGACTTGGGAGGAGATCCCAATGACCATCACTCAACTACTGGCTTTTGTGTGTTTTTAGGTGATTCTCTCATTTCTTGGCGATGCAAAAAAAAACAAAAAATGTCTTTATCCTCTATGAAAGCTGAGTACGAGGCAATGACTACCACAACTACTAAAGTTGTGTGGATGAGAGCACTACTTTTTGATATGGGTGTTGATGTCTCAAAACCTTCAAAGCTATGTTGTGATAATAAAAGTGCCATCTATATAACCAATAATCACACATTTTACGAGTGAACAAAATACATCGAGATGGATTGTCACTATGTTCACAAAGAATATTTGAAGGAGACTATTATATTGCCATATGTCCAGTCCGAATTTCAGATTGCAGACTTCTTTACCAAAGCTCTTCCATTGCCTTAATTTTTGTATCTTCTTAGCAAACTTTTAGTGATTTTCCCGTAAGTTTGAGGAGTGTTAAAAATAAAATTGTATTCAAATACCTGATAAGGGTATTTTGATCTTTTAGCATATAGTACAGTCCACTAGGGACTGAAATATAATTTAGTATTGTAATAAATAAACTGCTCAACAACCACATTATCACTGTTAGGCATAACAATCATATTTATGACTGTTGGGCACAATAGTTAAAATATGATTGTTGGGAGGCAGTCCAACTAGACGTTGGACTGCCACCCAACAGTCATAATAATGACTGTCAATCAGTCCAAAGAGCTGGATTGTCTCCCATGTGCTGGAGTGAGGCTCTATAAATAGAGCCTCACTCCCTTGTTACTCCTCAATGCTTTTAGAAGCATTTGAGGGTTTTCTCTAGAGTTTTTTTCCATCTTATAGGCTTGTATGTCTCTTGTGTTGTTTGATATTTTTATCTCTTTTGAGATTGTATTTGATCTATTAGTGACCAACCTTAAGTGAGTTTATTAAAGCCCTTTGTTGGCATTGTGTTTGTTTCACTATTGTTTCATTGTACCTTGTTTCATTACAGATGCATTATGGGCATATAGGATTGCATTCAAAACCTCTATTGCCATGTCACCGTATCGATTAGTGTTTGAGAAAGCATGCTACCTCCTTTTAGAATTGGAACATAAGGCTTACTGGGCAACTAAAAAATTCAATTTTGATATGGCCCAGGCTGGCAAAGAGCGTCGATTACAACTCAATGAGCTAGAGGAACTTAGGAATGAAGCTGACGAGAGTTCACATATTTATAAAGCTCACACCAAAGCATTTTATGATAAACTCATAAATCGAAATATGTTTGATCCCGAGCAACAAGTATGGTTGTTTAACTCTTGGCTTCAATTATTTTCAGGAAAGTTGAAATCCAGATGGGATGAACCATATATAGTGAAAACTGTATTTCCTTCCAGAGCAGTGGAGATTAGAGATCCTCGCAATCGCAAAGTATTCAAAGTGAATGGGAAAAGACTAAAGTTCTACTTTTTTGGAGAGGCACAGACAGAAGAGTGAGAGGAAATTATGTTCATTGAGAGTTTTGATTGAACCAGATGATTGTTTGTATCATAGTATAGCTAGATTAGTCATAGGATGAGTGCTTTTGTTTATTTTATGGTTATTTGTTATTTGTTATTTCATTAGTCATTTGATCTAATCTCTTGTGCTAGAATGGTAATTATTTTTTACAGGACATAAGGATAGAGAAGCAAGTAAGAAGTCAACTTCATGTCAAGTTCGCAAAAAATTGTACACCTGAGTGTGCACGATGGTGGTGCAATGAACACGGCAATGGACTATTCAGATGAGCTTCAACACACATACAAGTTGTATCTATTCTTGTCTTAATTTATATTTGTTTTGTGGCACATTCATTTATACATATAGTTTCATCTAAGCATGGAGGAGTGCTGTTGAGGATAGCATCATCTCATGTTCAATTTTTTTTTTGAAAATTTGATCTAAAAGGAGTGATTGTTTGCATAGATTTTGATGAAAGGAGAACATGTAATTGTTGGAGTCTTGATAGAATTACTTGTATGACAATGCATAGTATAATATATAATAAAAGCAGTGAAAACATATATTGTAAAGCAAATGTAGTTGTTCTAAGTCTTCTAAGTTGTCACTTGAGTAGTGGAGACAAACACTAGTTGACGTGTTTCATTTCTTCGAAAAGAGGTAACTGGGAGGTCGAACGCTTTGCTTAGACATCGTCAGTGAGGCCTGTCGAGTTTGAGTAATTAAATTTGAGGGGTGTTTTACACCTGATGCCCTAAAGTCGTCTGGCTTGGGAGTCATCGACCTAAAGCTCGCTGCACGGATCCAATAGAAAGTCTAATAGGTGATGACATTATACACAACAAAGGCTACATACACTACAAAAGTCTAGGACCTAGTAACTCGAGTTATTAAGGCCGAGGAATCTTTGTATTTGGTACCCTAAGGCCGTCTGGCCTGAGAGTTATCCCCCCAAAACTCATTACAAGGGTTACAAAGCCTAATGATGGATGTAGAGCTCAATTGAAAAAAAAGGAGATTGAAAGAATAATTTATTGCTTAGAGCGAAAAAGAAATAAACTATGCAGAAACCATACAAGGAAAGAAAGATGATGACATGAAAGTGTTTAAATTTCTGAGTAGATGATTGCGAATTTAAAAAAAAAAATCAAGAAAAAATATTTATACTGTAGGGGTGCGGCTTCTTTTCATATATTATCTCTTGCATTTGCATAAAATGAAAGCTAGAATTGATTAGTACTTAGTCAATATCATTATGTTTTTAGTTTTGGTGTTGCTCGAGGACTAGTAATATTCAAGCATCGAGGAATCCGATAATGCATTATAAATTAAGCATAATATGCATGTCAATATCCATATTTTTAGAGTTAAAACCCATGATTATGTCGATTCAAGTCATAGGAAGCTATGTTTCAAATTTCATCCAATTCTGAGTTAAATTGGTGAAGTTATGAGCTTTTTCGTGGAATAGAGCGAATTCAGTCAGGATCTAGATTCAGACCCATATAAGAATAACGGATTTTTGGATCTTGGATCAAGATTAGATCACATTGAACCAACCCATGCTTCATTCACATTTTTTCAAAAGGGGCGCCCAACTATTTTTGAGAAATTCTGAGTATTTTTTAAAATACTCTTTCATAAGAGTGTTTTTGAAATTCTTAAAATTATCAGACAAAAGGAGGGACCATCCTGATTCTTGTCCAAACATTGAGAGCTCTCCATCACAACTCATCCACCTCCATCTTCTCTAACCTCCACCACTGTTTCGTTGCACCAAAGAGTTTTTTGGTTGTTTCACCGTCGAGGGGCTTTTCGGGCGTCTTCCGTCTTCTTTCTTCTCATATCTTTTTGTTGTTTTTATTTTTTTGTCTAGTTTCTACAAAAAATCTGATTTTATTTGTAGCACTACAACATCCATTGAAGGAGCTTGATCTTCGCACCGAGGAGTTTTTCTGGTGCTATCCGGACGAGGAGACTTCTGGACCCTGAAGCGAGCTGAGGAGTTTTTCGGGCTCGCTCTTCTTTCCCACCTATCGTCCTTCGAACCACCAACCACCGTTCTTTCCATTGAGTTGCTGGAAGTTGCAGACATCAACAGAGGCTTAGAAGAAGTTGTGGGAGGCCTCACGTCTTGGACCAAGCGCGGATCGTCCGGTAAGATCCTTGTTCTTTGTTTTCTTTATTTTAATTGTTATTTTTGCCAAAATCGGCTTAGACTATGTCTAGCCATTTTTTATCTTCCAAACATTTTCTAATTCTAATTTTTTCATCAATGTGCAAAACTTTAAAACCATGTTTTTGATTGTTTAAGATCGAGTCTTGCATTTTTTTTCTTGTATAAAAATATGTTTGTAATTAGCTTTTTGTTTTAGTTCAAAATCGTGTTTTGTATTCATTAAAAGAATTGAGTTCTAGAGGTTGTCATCTTCTTCATAGTGGACGACAACCATTATTAGTTCAGTCAAGGTCTTAGTAATTTTTAGTAAGTCTTAATTAGTTTAGTAAGTTTTTAATTTGGTATTTAGTGCAATTACGGTATAGATTTTTATTAATTATTAATTAATTAAGTTATTGTAGGCAATGTTTATTTAGGCAATTAGCAGTCACAATTTTCTTTTAGTTCAAATTTTTGTCCATGCATTAATTACATTAGATACTATATAGGTTAGCATATACTTAGTATAATTTGAAAAAAATGATTTTTTATAAAGGGCATTTTTGGAACTTTAAAAGAATAGGCGATTTTGGCAAATTGTGGAGGTTTCTAAAATTCATGAAATAAAAAAGGGGAAAGAGTTGGGTCTCATTGAAGATGCCAACCAAGATGATCTCCTCTTCTTGTGATTTAGGTAGGTGGGCTTGAAATTCAAATCCCTTACCTAAATTCATTTTGATTTGAATTAAAGAGGAGATAGCATCTTAAATAAGGAGAGCATCTCCTTAATTAAGAAGCTAATCCAAAAATGTGTGGGCCTACTTGTGGCTAATGTTTTTGGATCAACAAAGTCAAGGTTTTTCTTCTAAGGCAAGAGTTACATGGGTCCCACCTAAATCCTCTTCAGCCTAAATATTTTTTAGTACCCCTTCTCTTAATTAGGTTAGTTTATGCAAATGATTTTCATATTTCATTTAAGTAGGTAAGTGGTAATTAGATTTTTTATATTATGTCAACTAGAAATTAATGTTGCATAGTAAGTAAGGCATGCATTCTTTCATTGTTACTTGGTTCCTTTTCTTTTAAATTAACTTTTTTTTAGGAGGTCTCACATAGGGGACGACTCACCTTAGTTTGCATTTGTATTAAGTCAAGCTTGTTTGGTTAGGTAAGTTGCTTATATTCATATTGTCATTTCATGTCTTGTATTTTTATTTATGTTTGAAGTAGATCTCATATAGGAGATGACTACCATTGGTGTTTATTCATGTTAGTTAATTTTTTTTATATTAGCTTAGGTTTGTTAATTTAACCTAGTCAATTTTTACTTGTGGCTTAAAGCAATTTAATCCCTTTGCAATAATTTATGTTTTCTTTTTAGATTTATTTTTTCTTAACATCATTAACATTTTGTTTTTTGTAGTTTAGCCTGGTATTAGGTCTGTTATGACTGGTTATTAAATCAGCCTAATGCCCTTAGTGCTTGCATTGGTTTATCTTTTATTCTTGAATTGAATTTTAGAACCAAATTTTTTTGTCATTTGCACTTGTCATTTTATGTGAAAATTTCCAGAGTTTTAAACTTAAACCAGTTTCATTCTCTGCATCCACGTGTCCTTTGAGTGCAAACCAAAAATCAACTCATTCAAAGTTGATTTGGTCAGGTTTTTAAGCATTTTTCAAAAACTAGCTTTACAGAAATTTAAATTTTGGGATAGACAATTTTCAGAATTTAGGTGTTCTTATCTGGAGATTCTGAATGAATTTCTGAATTCTGTAAAATGGGTCTGATTTCTGCATGTGTCAGAAATCCAACAAAATAAATTTTATAAAAATTGAATTTCATTTGACCCTTAGAATCATCTGTTTTCAAAAATCTGTCAGAAAGTCATTCCTATACTATAGCGAGGGGAAAACACACATTTTAGTAGTTAATTAAATTCTTGTAGTTTTTCATATTTTTTTGTAGCTTACATAGTTTAATTACAACAGTTAGAGTAGTCAGTATTATAATAAATTAATTGTTTTATTAGAATTTACATCTTGTAGTTTTAATTAATTTTAGAATTAATTTTAGTTATCTTTTTGAATTAATTAGTAATTTCATTAGCTAACTTATGGTTTTTATTTTTATTGGCTGACAAGCATATTGCACGTCAAAAGACATATTTATGCCGAGAGCCCGAATGTCATAACTTGTAAAAAGATGAAAATATCCTTGTGGACTTTAGGAGTGCTTGAGCAACGTAGTTTAGAGTTTTATATTTTTTTAGTTAATTTTTATTCATGATTAGTGTTTGAATTAACTTGTACTTTTTATTGTAGACATTTTGAAATATTAATAAAGTGAAGTAATTAGATTTAATATTGAATATTATCTTGTTTCCTCTGAATTCGACCCGTACTCACCATAATTGTGAAAGTTCAATTTTTATATATTTGGTTGCTGATTTTCTAAAATATTTATTGAAAATATCTTTTTAAAATCATCCTTGCAAAAAAGAACAATCATAGGTGATGAACCATTCGCTCACCCGAAGTGCTCATGTATTTGACAAGACTCTGAAAGCAAGTTTGAACAAAGCCCTTGTCGAGTAAACTTTCTTGGTCTGTAGTCTTGAAAGAGAACATATATTAAATGAGAACCACAGATAAAGCAAAAGTGTCAGAGAGAGAAAATCAAACAGGTCAATAACAAACTGCAACAATAACTCTAAGAAATAAATGTGCACTTCTTGGACATCAGTAAACCATAAAGTGCTTAGCTGACCAAGCATAGATGTCTCGTCTTAAGGCTCTCTAAGCCAATCCAAAAGGCCAAGCAGAAATATGCAAGAATAATAAATCCATCTTCAAAGGAATACAATAATATTTGAAGCAATCGAGCTTGTAGCTTTTCAGAATCTGAAAAGCTTGTTCTAGTGACACTCTAGGTAGGGGTGGCAATCTGGTCGGGTTGGGGGGTCGACCCGGCGGGTTGGCGGGTCAGTATACCTCAACCCGAACCCAACCCGTTTATTAAACGGGTCGGTATGGCAAACACGAACCCAATCTGTTTATTAAACAGGTAACCCGACACGACCCGCCAACCCGTTTATAAACGGGTTGGGTCAGGTAAACGGGTTGGCGGGTTGACCTGCCCACCTAACCCGTTTATTAAACGGGTCAGCCGGGTTGGCATACCCCTAACATGAACCCGACCCGTTTAATAAATGGGTTAGGCGGGTCAACCCGTTTATTAAACTGGTTAGTTTAAGCCCAACCCGAACCCGCCTAAGAGGCAGGTTTGTGGGTCGTGTCAGGTTTTGCCACCCCTAACTCTAGGCAATCCATTTAAAGAGAATGGAAGAAAAAGAAGAGTGAGAGTTATATAGATGTTACCTTCTTTCTTCATGATACTTCTTTTTCACACTAGTGGCAGCAGCACTGTCCTTCCTCTCCAACCTCTCGTCACCATATGGACCCATGCAAGTTCTGCGAAATTTATGAAAAAAGAAAATATCCTCATCCATGTATTTCAAACATCGAGCAAACTGCTAAGAATATCAACTTTCCAGATATTAGCTTGCTTCAGCTGCACACAAACAAATGGTTACACAAGTTGGACCCCATATCTGGCAACAAGCATGCATGTCATGAATGATCAACTATGAGTGGTTCCTTGACGACTATGGATAAATACAAGACATTTGGCTCAGTAACTCAACACCATAAGTTCTAGGTATCATTCACTAGGAAGCTACAGATAGCAGACTGACATCTTACAGGACCATACAGCTGACGACCATTGTAGAGAAATGCCTAGAAAGAGACATCGGAGGAAAATGATAAAAAAAGAAAAAGGAAAAGCCGAAGTGGAAGATTAACAACTTTCATAGCAAAATTTAACTTCCCAAAAGATCATTTTACAAAATATGAAAAAATAAAAAAGGATGTATAGAGATGTGCTCATAAACAAAAATTCATATTGATTGATATACAGATTTCTATACTGCCACAAAAAATATTACTAAACATCTAAGTGACACATGGCAATCAACAAATGGAGAATACTGCCAAGATCGTATCCAGCATCACAAACTAACAACCAAGGAGAACAGAAGGCTTAAATCCATAAACTAAGAACAAGGAAGATGCATCAAACCAAGGAGAAATGGTGAAAATGCCCAATTCATCAATAGGAAAAGAAGGGCCTGGCACATTGGTATGCTCTAAACTTAGATTTCTCAGGCTTATGTGGTGTGTAACTTAATGCAAATTGCTTTTTCAAGCTTATGCTTTGAAAATATGCATTCAATGATTCTGATTGATGTTTCACTAAACACGCTTAATATCAGATGATGAAATCATTGAAATGGAATCACGTCGTAGATTCATAGATCTGCAAGTGATACCTCTGATTAGGGGTGCACACGAACCAGGCTCGAGCCGAGCTTAGGCTCAAAAAGCTCGGCTCATTCAAAAAAGTATGTGTTCCAGCTAGGCTCGAGCTTGAGCCGAGTTGATTTGTTTCAATAAAGTGTTATTAAAAGCAAGCATAAAGGGGTGCACACGAAACATGCTTAATATCAGATGATGAAATCATTGAAATGGAATTACATCATAGATTCATAGATCTGCAAGTGATACCTCTGATTAGGGGTGCACACTAACCAGGCTCGAGCCGAGCTTAGTATTAAAAGCAAGCATAAAGGGCAGGATTCGAAGCCCAGACCTCACGCACAAGGGCACAGCGGCCTAACCACTTGGGCAAAATCACTTTTTGTGATTTTCAGGTAACAAAAATTATACATATCCTAATATTTGTCACTATACAACTACAAACCAATCTTAATCGAGCTTAATCGGGTTTTAATGGTTGATCAAACTCGGCTCGGTTATGTTTAATGAGCCTGAGCTTTTGTTCAAGCGCGGCCTGTTTACTTACCCAGATGAGTCTGATCCTAGTTTAATCGAGTCGAGCCCGAGCTAGCTCCGCTCGTTGTGCACCCCCTTAATCGAGTCGAGCCCGAGCTAGCTCCGCTCGTTGTGCACCCCCCCCCCCCCCCCCCCCCCCCCCCCTCCCTCTGATATACAATTTCATTGCAAGACAATTTATGTTACTATTTAGTCTGAATAAAGGGCTGCTATGTGATGTTGAGCAGGTTATTGTCTTGCTAAATAAATCGTGTGTGACCATGCCGTTTGGCCCTGCAGAGGAATGAATCCATACCCATGACCAGAACCATGAGACATTAAAGTTTCGTGCAGGCAAGATACCATGGGGAAGGAGATCAGTCCCTACTGTAGGTACCTTTCAATAGTTTAGGGATTTTGGTTGCTAGTCCTCGTGGCATATTAACTAAGCCTCTAGCTTTAGCATCCATTAGGATCATGTTGGCTCATTCATTAACGGTGGAATGAATTGAGGTCAGTAAACCATAGAGCTAGGAGAAAATTGAATATAAATAAATTAGAGCGGCCACACTGAAACATATCCATTAGGAAATGCTTCTAAAAATGAATTGCCAGTTTTTTATCAAAATATCCTACACAATTTAAAAAAATAATAATAATATTAAGAAACTAATGAAACAACAATGCAATAGCAATATACGCTTTGCGAAGATGAAAAGAAAAACCCAATTATCAGAAGAGAAAAAACACAGAAAGAAGAAATTAAGCAACCTTGAAAAGAGATGGAAAAGATGAGACATCAAGGATGTCAAGATAGACCAAGACTGTGCAGTACACGGTAATAGATGCAAGGATATAGGAATAATTTGCATCATAAACTAAAAAGGTGAAAGACAATGAAACAACAATCATAAGAGGATACTCAAAATTGCCTGCCTTGAGCAGTGCATATGGAGTTGCAGGAGTGGTTCTAATTATCAACTCCCACAACATTACAAACTATGCAATTATAGAGACTTGAAAAAATAAAACAAAAAAACAATAATAGAAAGGCTTACAGACCCATAAAGGATAAGACTATTTTAAAAAAACTATCTGGCGTACAAATCATGGTTTCTAACTGAATCAAGTCCATGGTACACTTAAATTGCACCCTATTTATCACTAGTTTCACAGTTCAAATCTTCGATGATCAAATACTATATTCAGTCTCCTTTAGGATTTACTGGAACCCCTTGAAAAACCAAGTTCTTCTCGGGCAGGCCATGCATGGTTGCATAGGTTCACCAACATCAATTCCATCACCAATTAACAAAAGTACTTCACATATTGGCTCTGCCACAGAAGAATCGAACTCTCTTTTGCTATCTGAATGAACCGGATTATTAATTATGATTATTTGTCTGATACTAGGTAAAAAGGATTCCCAAAACAAAATATACAAAAGGACATCAAAGTATCAAGTCCCAATCCCATGGAGTGAATTTAAATCAATACTCAACAGGAAGAAAATCCAAGGAAAACCAATAATGACCATGGCAAGCCAATATAACTTTCTCATAACAGATCTTTTGTTTTTTGATTGGTGGGAAGAAATGTCTACCCAGTGTCTGGACTTTTGGTTCAGATTTTTCTCAACTAAAAGGTCAGTCTCCATGCTGCACAAGTATTTCTACATCAGTAAACACATCACCTGACGCATAAGCATAAGCACATTAAAGTGACAATTAGCATGACAACAATATCCATATGCCCCACGGTGGTTACTATATGAAACTTGATTGCCATTTTCTGTAGCTATATTTTGGATTATTGTCCTTATAGACTAATTTATATCAGATGGTTGAAATTACCATGCATATATTTTGCATTTTATTCATACAATTTTATGCATGATCCAGTGAAAAATCGCATTAAAAACTCATCCTTATCGGTGTTTTTAAGAAACTGCTTTGAAATTGAAAATAAAGGTAAAATCACATATTCCAAGCTCTTCCCTGCGTTTTTCATTGTTTTTGTTTAGTTTAGAACTTTTCAATTATTAGTCTACTTAGTTTAAAACTGTTTAATTGATATTTTAGTTTGTTTAGAAGTCCCCTTTTTAAAACACGTTTTTGGAGACGTGTCTTTTAGAAATTTTGAAAATTAATCAAACCTCTTATGAAAAATCGTGTGACCCAATTTTTCATTATAAATACTATTTTTTTCCGCCATGGAAGGTGTCTTCTCTCTTGAAAAATGCAGGCCTCTGTCTACCTCCCCCTTTCTCTTTTTCTCATGTTTCACTCTTGGTTGGTTCCTCCTTCGGTTCTTCATTTTTCTCTTGTTTTGTCTTGCTTCTAATCTCTGCTATTGTCGGCTTCTCCTTGTCTCCATCATCGGAGGCACATGCAGCTCGAAGGTAAGACCACTTTCTTCTTCTCAACCCCTCCATCAAAAATGGATCAGAAGGTACATTTTTTCTCTCCCGTTTCTTCGTAGTTTCATAGTTTTAGTTTCGGCATGTAGTTCATCATATCATTGCATGAGTTCATCATATCATTACATATAGATTAAATTAGTTTTATTTTCATCATCTGAAAAAATAAAAAAAATAAAATAAAACAGCTTAATTTAGTTTAGTCAATTTTCTTGATTTGCGCACAGAATAATATTATTTTATTCAAATCGATAGATTTAGCATAGTATTTTTTGATATTTGAGTAATTTTTAATTCAGTTTATGTTAGATCTCGGCTAGATTTAGTCCAGATCACATTTTTAATATTCAATATTAACTAGATCAAACAATTAGTTTTCTTTTATTAGCAGATTAGGGTTTTCGTAGTTTTTCAGAATCTTTTTCTTATTTGCGTCAAGTAGATCTGATTTTTATTTATCTAAATTCAGTATTAGGTTAGTTATTTATTGTTACATGCATGCGCTTGATCCTTTATTAGTGATAAATTAGTTTTTGTTAGATTAGAAAAAATCGATAAAAAGTAGATTAGCATTTTTTTTATTCAGCCAAATAACATAGATTTAATTTATGTCTTCTTTTATCAGTTAGATAATTATTTTGTTTAATTTCAGAAGTTTTAATTCATTACTTAGAATAGATTAAAATATTTTTATTTTAAACGATTTATGCTTTTTTTCAATTATTGAGTTTTATTTAATTAGTTTTAGTTGATGTTAATGATCAAGTTGTAGGTTAATTTAAGTTTTTAATTTATTTAGGCAGTCGTTGTTTTATTTAATTCATGTTAAGTTAATTGTAATTTAGAATTAGGTTAGTGGTTAAATATTAATATCTGATTCTTATTTTTGCCCTTTTATTCATTGTTATTAATTAGATTAAATAGCTTAGGTTAGTTATTATATTATTTCCAAGTTTATTAGTTAGATTAGTTTAATTTTGTTATTTGTTATTTGTTATTTGGTATTTGGTATTTGTTATTTGTTATTTGTCATTTGTTTGTTAGTTAGTTATCAATCTTGCATTTAGTTTAATAGCTAGTCTTAATTGATTCTTGTTAGTCAGTTAGCATTGTTTGTTAGTTAACCTTCTTGTTAGTTTTTGTTAGTTTTGTTATTTAATAATGTTAAATTAGTTAATTAGTTAGTCATTCATATTAGTTTTAATTCCCTTCTTGATTTTTGGCTAGCCTATTTTCTTGATTTCTTAGTTAGATTGTTATTAGTTTGTTACATAAATTAGTTCTTGATTGTAGTTAGTTAGTTTTGCTATTTTGTCATTTAGTACTTTAGTTTGTTACATGTTAGTTTATAATGGTTACATATAATTAGTTTGTTATAGGTTAAGTAGATTCTTATTTCTTTGAACTAACATTAGATTTTTGTTTAGTTTCTTTGTGTTTTGTTCCTGTTTTGTGATTCTATTTTGCAGGGAAGTGGTTGGACGTGCGGTGAGCCCTCAAAAGTACCCTCAAAGAGCCCTCTGAGGTCCCCCTCAAAAGGCCCTTCAGAGAGCCCCTTAAGGGTCCCCAAAAATCTAAATAGGCAAGAAAAAACATAAATCAAAAGACATCAAAAGGGACTAGAAGCTTAGAGCACTAAAGACCCTTTTCTTTTATTTTTAGCTTAGGATTTTATTTTATTTATTTAATTCATTAGGTTTGTAATAAGGCCACTTAATTATTTTTATTTGTTTAAACCCTCCGCAGAGGGTTGTACTCTTAATTAATTAATTATTTCTTTTATTTTTTAAGGCAATAAAGAATAGATTAGTTTTCTGTGAAATACAAAGTGTTTCTCCCGTTCCCTGAGATCGACTCGGACTCCACAACTCGTGAGAGCCAGTTTTTAGTATTTGATGTCTGGCTTTCACACTATTCTTATTGAAAATATTATTTTAAAAATCTATTTCATAAAACTCACACCAAATCTTTGGCACCGTTGCCAGGGAACGGAAATAGAAATACAAGTATTCACTTTATTGTCTATTGTGTGTCCTTGTTTTACTTAGGATTGCTAGTTTCTTTTATGTTACTTATTTAGGGCCGTTAGTTTATTTTCTTGCACAATATTAAGGATTGTTAGTTTATTTCAGTACTTAGAAATGTAGAACCACGTTGCATGTGAACCCTAAATACCACTTTACTTTTCCTACACGGCCCACCTATTAGGCTACCCCTAGGAGGTGACTACGCATGATTGGTACCATGCTCATAGTTTGCTTTTTGTAAAATATTTGTTTGGGGTGCAAGTGTGTGGTGCGTGGTTACTATTTTTCTGCTTTATTTTATTTTGTCTGTTTCATGGTTTGTTGTGGTTTGATCATGTTTGTGCATTAGGTAGGTAGAAAACCCCTCTTTAGGACGGTTGCTAAACTGGTCTACCCTCAGGTGTATGCAAGGATGACACTTGCTTGACCTCGAGCTTATGGATACTTTAGAGGACCCTGAGTCTCTCATTAAGAAACCCCACAGACCCGTCCTTATGGCTGAGGATCAGCAATTGACCCATCCTCTCAGGGAGTACTTTATTTTCAATACTTACATTTCCACCTCCTGCATCACGAGACCTGATGTAGGAGCAAACCAAATTGAAATCAAAGCAAGTGTCATCCAAATGTTACCATCCTTTTATGGCCTTAGCAACAAATACCCCTACCGTCATCTCGATGAGTTACTCAAGATTTGCTCTATGGTGCGGATCAATAATTTTGGGAATGACACATTGAGGTTTAGGTTGACGATGTTCATGTTCTCCCTCAAGAACAAAGTCAAGCACTGACTAAAGGCCTTAGATACAATTCAAATTACCACTTAGGAATGCATATAGCGAGAATTTCTTAAGAAATACTTCTCAATTGGTAAGACGAACCAGTTTTGAAAAGCCTTCACCAGCTTTTCTCAGATTGAGGAAGAACAATTTCATGAGAATTGGGAGAGGATAAAATATCTTCTTTGAAAGTGCTCTCACCACTAGGTGCCTCATTGGCAATTGATACAGTACTTTTATGATGGCCTGACCGAGAAGGACAGGCAAATGGTTGATTCTTTATGTGGGAGAACATTCATGCTTAAGAGTAAGGATAAGGCATGGACCATGTTTAAAACGTTGAATGAAAATGTTATGCACCATGCCCTATCCTTGAAACTTGATAGAACCACATATGTTCCTAGTAGTCCTAAAAAAAGAGGGATTTATGAAGTTGGGTCCAAACATAAATTGCAAATCAAAGTAGATGAGTTGACCAGGAAAGTTGATCAATTATTGGCCAACCCAACTTCATTAAATTATGTAGGAAAAGTATGCAAGCTATGCGCTAGCCCTGCACACTATGTTTCAGATTGTCCGACAGTGCCACTCTATCCTGAATTCGTTCAGGAGCAAGTGAACATTGTCCTAAGTTTCCTCAGACTGGTGCATGATCCTTATGCACCCACCTATAACCTGGGATGGTGAAACCATCCCAACTTTGCATGGAGCGATCCACAAGCCCTATCTTATATGCCTTCCCAGATGCGAGCTAGACTGAGTAACGTTCCACAAGGTTACCCACAGTCCACATTCTCACAGGCACCTCTCCCGCTTAGCTTTCCTTCTCCCCAAGAGACCGCAACGAGCCAACCTTTCAGGAGAAGCTTCTCGAGGCTTTTGTTAATATCAAGGTTAACCTTAGTTCCTATACTCAGTCAATAGCGAAGCTAGAGACCCAGATGAGACAGTTGGCTGAGGCCTTGAGCAGACACAGCGAGGGAAGCCTTCCTAGTCAATCTGTTGTCAATCCGAAGGGTGAGGAACCAATGCACCACGATCTGCACCTCAAAGAATCCCATCAAGAGTAGACCAACTCTATTATGATGCTTCGAAGTGGAAAGTAACTCTACCCTACTCAAAAGAAGGCTGGAGAGCCTAGTGACAAACCTATTGACCAGTCGATCTCCCCTACCAGGCCCAAGGAAAGCGAGCACAGCCCGCAGCGTATGCCTTCTCCTTCGTATATTCCTAGAGTTCATTTTCCTCAGGCTTTGAGTAAACCAAATGATTTTGGCAAGCAGGGGGGTAGAATGCACGAAATGCTTGACATATTCAAGCATGTTCACATAACCCCCCCCTGTTGGATGCCATCCAACAAGTATCCGCTTATGCAAAGTTTCTTAAGAAACTTTACATGCAGAAAAGAAAGTCAAGATCATTGCCCAAGAAAATCTTCCTGACTGAGCATGCGAGCTCTGTGTTTCAATACCAAGCATCACCTAAATTGAAAGACCTTGGGGCACCGATCATCTCTTGTGTCATAGGAAACATGACCATCGAGCGTACATTACTCAATCTTGGGGCAAGTGTGAATATACAATCAGGTTTCCTTTATGACACTTTTGGGATTGAGGATTTAAAACCCACCACAACCATCTTATAGTTGGCTGACAGGTCTACCAAGCTTTCTTGGGGAATCTTGAAAGATGTGTTAGTCAAGATCGAAGACTTTTATTTCTCTGTTGATTTTCTCGTTCTGGATATGGAGGACACAAATGTTGCTCACCAAACCCCCATCATTCTTGGCAAACCATTCTTGGCCACTGCCAACACTCATATTGATTATCATACTAGAGAGATGAATGTTTCTTTTAGCAACAAGTTGTTACGACAATGAAGCCGTACATGATACTTCAAAGTACAAGGTTTTGATGATGAACATGTAAATCAACTGCATTTCAGCTAAGGCAATGAAGAAATTGAAGAATTCGATGAAGGATCTTTGAAGACTTGTGTGCAAATGTAAAATTCATTTAAAGTCTTAGATTCTTGTAAGAGCCTTACTTAGAGTGCATATTTCGATTGCATTTTACCTAAAAAGTCTTTAGAAAAACTTTTCTAAAGGAACCCTTCATGAAAATCTTTTTAGAAAACTCTTTTCTTAAATTTTCGTGTTTATTAGTCGACCAATAAACTCACCAGTCGACTAACCCTTTCGCACCATATTTTCTAAAAAGTCATTTTTATCAAATTAGTCGACCGAAGGTTTTATTAGTCGATCAGACAGAATGGTTGTTTTCTGGAAATTTTAGCAGCAGTCGACTAATGACTTTATCAGTCGACTGGACAGAACATGTGTTTTGTGGAAATTTAGCAGCAGTTGACTAATGCTTTTATCAGTCGACCGGACAGAACTTGTGTTTTTTTACTAATGATATTATCAGTCGACTAACTTTTCTCTAGTCGACTAAGTTTCAAAAGTTCATATTTTCAAACAGATCGATTAACAGATCAGTCGACCGACAATAACTGTCAGTCTACTAATAACTAATTATTAGTCGACTAACTACAGTTTTAGTCGACTAATTTTGCCGTTTTTCCTGAAACTTTAAAAAAACGTGTCTTTTTATTTTTCAAACGTTTTGATCGTTCAAAATAGACTGTTTTGACACCCTTTCATACCCTCAATGTATGAAATGTTTCAACTATAAATATGAGTGCATTTTATACTCAAAAGCACTACAATTCAATCAATTTGAATCAATTACGCTTTGCTTTTCACTCATATTCATTTGCTTACTCACGTGATATTTTTCACTTCAGTTTTTCACTCAAATTCCTTTGAGAGATAGTGAATTTGTGAGTAGAGTATTTCAACAACCTCAAAATCCAATTGCATCTCATTTGCATTCAAAAGAAGGGCTCATAGGTTGTATTGTAAGTTGTTACTTGTTTCAATTTTCTGTAAAAGGAAGGACTCCTTGGTTTAAAGGAGTTGTTTGCTTTCAGTAGGTGTGTTACTGGAAGTGGGACCGAATTTGGTCTGTATGATCTTGTAGTTACACAAGGTTGATAGTGGAAATCTCAAGCGGGTTTTGCTTGGGGACTGGATGTAGGTCGGGAAAGACCGAACCAGGATAAATTATTGTATTCTTTGTGTGTTTGCTTTTCAAATTGCAAAATCCATCAATATTCCGTAGACAATTTTTAAAAGCACTATTCACCCCTCCTCTAGTGCTCGTTGCCTCGATCCTACTGCACTTTCATTTGGTATCAGAGCAGGTTTGCTATTATTCTGATTTAACCATCATCTAGCATGACAACTACAACATCTCAGTACAAAGAAGGATGCTCCTCTGTTCGTCCTCCTCTCTTCGACGGAACAAACCATGGATACTGGAAAGTGAGAATAACAATATTCTTACAATCCATGGATCTCAAAATTTGGAGAATCGTTTCAGAAAAGTATCAAATGCCATCAACTGATTTCAATCAATGGACCGATGAAGAAAAGAAGACTGCTTCACTTAATGTCAAGGCTATGAATGCATTGTATTGTGCCATTGACAAGGTATAGTTCAATCACATCTCTTAATGCTCTACAACAAATGAAATCTGACATACTCTTCTCGTGACTCACGAAGGTACGTCAAAGGTAAAGGAATCTAAAATTGCTTCTTTAGTTCATAAATTTGAATTGTTTAAAATGAAGCAAAATGAATCTATATTGAACATGGTAACAAGAATGACCGATATCACTAACACTCTGAAATCCCTTGGAAAAGAATATTCACAAGTGGATTTAGTCAGAAAAATCCTAAGGTGTTTAACTCCTGAATGGGAGAGAAAAACTACAACTATTGAGGAAGCAAATGATTTAAACACTCTCACTCTTGAAGATTTGGTTGGTAACTTAATGACATATAAAGTTCAACTTCAAGACATACAAGAAGAAGAACCCAAGAAAAAATCTCTTGCTTTTAAGGCTACTTTTGACTCTGAAAATTCAGAAGAAGATGAAGATGAAGATATTGCCCTCATCACAAGGCAATTCAGAAGATTCATCAAAAATGAAAGATTTCAAAGAAAGGTAAAGAAAGCGGATTCTTCTAATCCAAATGAAGTCAAGTGCTTTAACTGCAAAAAGGCAGGACATATCAAGAAAGATTGTCCTCTTCTCAAAATCAAACCCAAGGACCAATTCAAGAAGAAAAAGGCATTTCAAGCATGTTGGGATGATAGTGACTCATCTTTCGATGAAGAATCAAATGAAGAAATTGCCAACATGTGCTTTATAGCACCAGAAGATTCGGTAAGTCAATTTGAATATGATGATTTATTAGAAGCATTCAATGATTTATATGTTAAATTTAAGAGTCTAAGTTCTAAAAACAAAGAGTTAAAAACTGAGAATTCAACTCTTGACTCTCAAAATAAAGTGTTACTTCAAGAGATAGAAGATCTCAAGAAGGAAAACTCTTGTCAAGCATTTGAGATAAAAGAAATTGGAATTAGAACCAATCTTTTACAAAAAGAAATAACTAGTCTAAAAGAAAAATCAAATGATCTTCTTTCTATAGTGACCAAATTCACAAATGGTCAAGAGAATCTAGAAAGACTTCTTGGTTCTCAAAGATGCTCAGTTAATAAAACCGGTTTGGGATATAGCTTCTTTGATACTCAAAATAGACCAAACTATGTGATGAATAATCAAAGACAATATTCTCAACCATTTGTTCATAGAACTAAATTTTCCAGTTCTAATAGAAATGCATTTAATCATGGAACTTATAATGCTTATAAGCGTAGACATGATTACTCTATAAATGCTAAATCTTTTTATAGAAAGAATATTTATTATCAAAGGAAACCAAAATCCAAATGGATATGAGTTCCTAAGACTAACTCTCATGGACCCAAAAATAGAAAGGGGTCAAATGATTTGTCTTCTAATTTTGTTGTAGGTACACAAAATAAGAAGCAAATGGATATTGGACAGCGGTTGTTCCAAACATATGACTGGAAGACCGGAGTTATTTTCCACCCTCCAAAGTAAGGATGGAGGAACCGTCACCTTTGGTGACAATAACAAGGGAAAAGTAATAGGTATTGGTAATATTGGTAATCCAAAATTTTCCTTGATAGAAAATGTTCTTTTAGTAGATGGTTTAATGCATAATTTATTATCTATTAGTCAATTATGTGATAAAGGTTTTCATGTTTCTTTTGAACATGATTTATGCTTAATTTCTGATTTTCAATCTAAAAAGATCATTTTTAAAGGTATAAGAAGGAACAATATGTATGAACTTTATCTAGATGAGTTACCCACTTTTAATGAAAAATGTCTTATTGTTTCAAATGAAATTCAATGGTTATGACACAAGAGACTTGGACATGTTAACTTTAAAATTATTTCCAAGTTATTCAAGAATGATCTTGTTAGAGGCCTACCTAGAATACCATATAAGAAAGATCACTTATGTGTTGCTTGCCAAAGGGGTAAACAAATCAAAAGTTCTTTTAAAGCAAAAGATATAGTTTCAACAAAACGTCCTCTTGAACTTTTACATTTAGATCTATTTGGACCATCTAGAATTCAAAGTTTGAATGATAGCAAGTATGCTTTTGTTATAGTAGATGATTATTTTTTATTTACATGGGTGATTTTTCTAAAAAGCAAAAATAATGCTTTTTCTGAATTTTCCAAACTTTGTAGAAGAATTACAAATGAAAAATCTACAACTATAATTAAAATTCGTAGTGATCATGGTGGTGAATTTGAAAATGAATCTTTTCTAAAGTATTGTGATTCACATGGTATATCTCACAACTTTGCTTTTCCTAGAGCAGCTCCACAAAATGGAGTTGTTGAAAGAAAGAATAGAACTTTGCAAGAATGTGCTAGAACCATGCTTTAAGATAAAAATTTACCAAAATACTTTTGGGCTGAAGCAATAAATACAACATGTTATGTTTTAAACCGTGTTCTTATTCGACCAATCTTACATAAAACATGTTTTGAATTGTATTATAATCGTATACCAAAGATCTCATATTTCAAAATTGTTGATAGTAAATGTTTTTTGTTAAATACCAAAGATAATCTTGATAAGTTTGATTCAAAATCAGATGAATCAATATTTCTTGGATATTCTTCTAGAAGTAAAGCTTATCGTGTTTTTAATAAAAGAACATCTTGCATTGAAGAATCTTTACATGTTTCATTTGATGAGAATTGTGAACAGGTTATACCTCTAAGCGAAGGAGAAAAAGTAATACTTCAAGAAGAACCTTTGATAGAGAATACTTCTCAAGATAATGTTCATCTTCAATCTGTTTGGAAATAAGTTCCCAATCATCCACATGAACAAGTTATTGGAGAAATAAAGAGTGGTGTCCAAACAAGAAGGCAATTAGAAAAATATATTGCAAATATTGCTTTCATATCTAAAATAGAACCAAAGAATATCAATGAGGCTTGTGATGATGAGTTTTAGCTTTTGGCCATGTCTGAAGAACTTAACCAATTTACTAGGAATGATGTTTGGGATCTAGTTGATAGACCAAAGGATCATCTAGTAATTGGAACAAGATGGGTCTTCCGAAATAAGCTGGACGAAAATGGTGAAGTCATTCGAAACAAAGCAAGGCTAGTAGCACAAGGCTATAATCAAGAAGAAGGCATAGATTTTGATGAAATCTATGCACCTTTGGCTCGATTAGAGTCAATTCGAATGATGCTTGCTTTTGCTTGTTACATGAACTTCAAGTTATATCAAATTGATGTTAAAAGTGCATTTTTAAATAGACACATCAATGAAGAAGTTTATGTAGAGCAACCTCCAGGCTTTGAAAATGAGAAATATGCAGAAAAAGTCTACAAATTGAAAAGAGCTTTGTACGGACTTAAACATGCACCAAGAGCGTGGTATGAAAGACTACGAAATTTTTTAGAACAATCTGGTTTTTCCATTGGTCGGGTAGACTCTACTTTATTTATTAAAAATCTTAATTCAGATATTCTTATTGTGCAAATTTATGTTGATAACACAATATTTGGTTCTACTAATGATTCTCTTTATAAAGAATTTGTTAAAGCTATGCAGGAAGAGTTTGAAATGAGCTTGATGGGTGAATTAAACTACTTCCTTGGACTTCAAATAAAGCAAACTGAAGAAGGAATTTTCATCAATCAGGCTAAGTATACAAAAGAACTTCTCAAGAGATTTGGGATGGACTCATCAAAATCAAGAAGGAATCCTATGAGTACAACTACTTCTCTTGATAAAGATGAAAATGGTAAAAATATAGATACTAAGCTCTACAGAGGTATGATCGGATCTCTATTATACTTAACTACTAGTCGACCTGATATAATGTTTAGTGTTTGTATGTGTGCAAGATTTCAAGCTAATCCAAAGGAATCTCATTTAACTGCAGTAAAACAAATTCTTCGTTATTTGAAAGATACTTTAGATTTCGGTTTGTTTTACCCAAAATCATCTTCCTTTGATTTAGTTTCATATAGTGATACAGATTTTGCAGGAAGTAAATCTGATCGCAAGAGTACTAGCGGAACTTGTCATTTCTAAGGAAATTCCTTAGTCTCTTGGTTTAGTAAAAAGCAAAATTCAGTGTCACTCTCTACAACTGAAGCAGAATATATAGCGGTTAGTTTAGCATGTTCACAAGTACTATGGATGAAACAGACCTTAAAAGATTTTGGTTTGAATGACTTCACAACAACCATTTATTGTGATAACACTAGTGCTATAAATCTTTCAAAAAATCCTGTTCAGCACTCAAGAACTAAGCATATTGAAGTTAAACATCATTTCCTAAGAGATCATGTGTTAAAAGGAGACATTTCGTTAAATTTTATTTCCACTAATGAACAACATGCTAATATCTTCACTAAACCACTTAAAAATGAAGATTTTATGAGAATTAGGAGAGAACTAGGCATTTGCTCATTTTTGGATTTATAAAATGCTGATTTTTTGAACAAAATCTCAAAATCGCACCATATTAGTCGACCGATAAATTTCTAGTCGACTGATGCTTTAAATTTTTTTTTAGTCGCACCTTATTAGTCGACCGATAAAATTTTAGTCGATTATAATTTTTTTTTTAACTGAAGGGACCCGATACCCCTTGGATTTTTTTTAAAACACCTGATTTTTTTAAGGGCATCGTTTCATTGTTTTTTTTCGCACCTTTTCATTTTTCTTAAAAACGAAACCCTTTGAAATATGAAACCCTCTCTCTCTCTCTCTCTTCCGAAAAACCCTCGGAGTGTCGTTCGGACCTCTCCTTGCCGGAACCTTCTGGCCATGATAGGGAGTCGCCGGAATCCTCTTGCAGTGACCGGCGCATCTTTAGTTCTTGTCGGAATCCTCAGTTCTTGGAATCTCCTTGTGGCAGCCTTCTCACTCGTCGCCAGCCACCGTATCCTCCTCTATTTCTGTTGCACGACGCACAACAGCATCTTCCTCCCGCCAAACGCCATTTGGAAGCCGACATCAACTGTTCTTCTCAACGACTGCATTCTCTGCAACTGAAATTTTTTTGGGTAAATTTGTTTCAACCATGCCTCGTCAAAAGGCTGCATCCGCAAAAGGTTCTCCTCCTCCTACACCTTTAGCAAGATACAGATTTTCTCTCAGATTACTCCAAAATCCTCTTTTGTATGATACTTTTGGATCGGATTCTGCACTTCCTATTTTACCAGGACGAAATGTCCTCTTTCACATGTTTTCTCGTTACAAAATCAGAGAATTATTTTCAGGTATTTCACATCCTTTTGATGTCTGTACAGACACCCTTCAATATCCTTTTTTGATTCACTTGTTTTATACAAATTTACAAATTGATCATGAAACTGGAGTTCTTTCCTCTCTTATTCGTGATGTTGAAATTGAGTTTGATTCTAAACTACTTGGACAAATCCTAGAAATTCTACCTTCAGACACTCTTTTCAATACTATTGAACTTAATGATGAAAGAATTTTGAACAAATTCTTCTTCATGTTGCACCTCATTATCCACCTTTCAAAAAATATTAATCTTCAAACTCGTGCACGCATTGCTGGACGAATCTTTGCCCACAATGTTCTACCTAAAACTGGTTCTTTTGATTACTATTCCACAGACCTATCTACGACTCTTTATGTCTTATTTGGAAATATTTTTGTAAATTGGGCCAATGTATATTTTACAAATTTGTGGAAACAAAAACCATTTCTTCCTTATGGATGTCTTCTAACTTGTATTTTCAGACATTTCAAAGTTCCCTTAACAAATGAAAAATATATTGAGCAAAATGAGTTCTTTGATCAAACTATTTTTAAACGAATGAAAATCAAATATATGCCTCATTTAATTGTTGATCAAACTGAACCATCTGATCCCACTGAATCATCAATTTCTGAACCCTCACCATCTTCTGCGACACCTTCATCTCAAGCAAAAAGAAAGAAATTTTTACAAGTCAAGACCATGATGAAGTTTTGCAGCGACTGAAAGCTTTGGAGCTACATCAACACACTTTTCGTGAAGATGTGACTCAACAACTTTCTTTGATTTAGAAAGATATTACTGCAATCAAGGACTTGCTTAACTCACTTTTCTGATCTTTGTTTTTTGTCTTTATTGAACTTTGATACTTTAAGGGTTGTAATATTTTGAACTTGAATTTACATTTTGCTTATACTATTTCTGCCCTTACTTTTTTTTATTATGACAAAGGGGGAGAAAAAGATAACTTGGTGTCTCTTGGTAGACACATGATGGAAATTGCAGGAGTAAAAGATAGACCTTGCATGAGAAAAGCTTGCATGAGAAAAGCGAAATTAAGAGAAAAAAATAGAAATTGAATATTGCATTATGACATAGAAATTACATCATGAGAAAGCATTGAAAATTGCATTCTTGAAAAAGTTTTAAAAATGCATGAAGTAATGATAGAAATGCAAACCAATCAATATGTGATATATGTGCTTTAAATGTACTAACTTTTAATGTTTTGCAGCATATTGATAGGGGGAGTAAAATCTCCATCTATGCATCTAAATGCTTCATCTTTGATTAAGTTTGTCATCATAAAAAAGGGAGAGATTGTTACGACAATGAAGCCGTACATGATACTTCAAAGTACAAGGTTTTGATGATGAACAAGTAAATCAACTGCATTTCAGCTAAGGCAATGAAGAAATTGAAGAACTCGATGAAGAATCTTTGAAGACTTGTGTGTAAATGTAAAATTCATTTAAAGTCTTAGATTCTTGTAAGAGCCTTACTTAGAGTGCATATTTTGATTGCATTTTACCTAAAAAGTCTCTAGAAAAACTTTTCTAAAAGAACCTTTCATGAAAATCTTTTTAGAAAACTCTTTTCTTAAATTTTCATGTTTATTAGTCGACCAATAGACTCACCAGTCGACTAACCCTTTCGCGCCATATTTTCTAAAAAGTCATTTTTAGCAAATTAGTCGACCGAAGGTTTTATTAGTCGACCTAACAGAATGGCAGTTTTCTGAAAATTTTAGCAGCAGTCGACTAATGACTTTATCAATCGACTGGACAAAACATGTGTTTTATGGAAATTTAGCAGCAGTCGACTAATGCTTTTATCAGTCGACCAGACAGAACTTGTATTTTTTTACTGATGATATTATCAGTCGACTAACTTTTCTCTAGTCGACTAAGTTTCAAAAGTTTAGATTTTTAAATTGCTCGATTAACAGATCAGTCGACCGACGATAACTGTCAGTCTACTAATAACTAATTATTAGTCGACTAATTTTGCCGTTTTTTCTAAAACTTTAAAAAATGTGTCTTTTCATTTTTCAAATATTTTGATTGTTCAAAATGGACTGTTTTGACACCCTTTCATACCCTCAACGTATGAAATGTTTCAACTATAAATATGAGTGCATTTTATACTCAAAAGCACTACAATTCAATCAATTTGAATCAATTACTCTTTGTTTTTCACTCATATTCATTTTCTTACTCACGTGATATTTTTCACTTTAGTTTTGCACTCAAATTCCTTTAAGAGATAGTGAATTTGTGAGTAGAGTATTTCAACAACCTCAAAATCCAATTGCATCTCATTTGCATTCAAAAGAAGGGCTCATAGGTTGTATTATAAGTTGTTACTTGTTTCAATTTTCTGTAAAAGGAAGGACTCCTTGGTTTAAAGGAGTTGTTTGCTTTCAGTAGGTGTGTTACTGGAAGTGAGACCGAATTTGGTCTGTATGATCTTGTAGTTACACAAGGTTGATAGTGGAAATCTCAAGCGGGTTTTGCTTGGGGACTGGATGTAGGTCGGGAAAGACCGAACCAGGATAAATTATTGTATTCTTTGTGTGTTTGCTTTTCAAATTGCAAAATCCATTAATATTCTGCAGACAATTTTTAAAAGCACTATTTACCCGTCCTCTAGTGTTTGTTGCCTCAATCCTACTGCACTTTCACAAGCGACTACGGATAAACATTTTTTATGTTGCCACGAGAGCGAGAGAAAATGACAAATGCTTCCATGTGATGGATGTTAAATGGAAGCAATCTGATCCGCTATTGGATGCTTGCATGGATAGAAATTCAATTTATGGTTCACCATCATGTGAGAATAGTCTTCATGTGGAGACTAAGCTCGTTCTTAGCAGGCTAGAGAGCCATTGCAGGGTCCAGAGGAGTAGAGTTGAAGAAAATGTTGTGGGTAAGGTCATAGATGAAACCATTTTCTTCAGACCTTCCGATTGAGCATGACTTCACATCCATGGATCTCATAGATGATGAAGGGTCACCAGAAATCTGCCTGACTCAAGATATAAAATTTAGCGCTCTATAGGAGGCAGCCCATATCAGTGTTGTGATATTAGTAATTTTGTTGTGTTTCTGTCATTTTCTTTGTTTATAAGCATGAATGTTAGATCAGGTATGCATTGCATTTGGTGCATTTTTATAAGTTGTAAACATTGAGACAGGTGGAATCTCAGCAGAGCTAGTACAGAGCAGCATCAGGTAAGATTCCACATTATGAATCAGGTGACTTCTAATACTTTCCTCCTATTTCTTTTGTTTCACATGTGTATTCATATAGTTCATGCAAGCATGAAAGAGTGCCACTGAGGACAATGTCATTCAAGCATGGGGGAGTGTAGTTTGCACACCCAAAGTTTTTTTGTCTTTGTACTTGCACATTGATGAAAACTCATAAAAAATGGGCTTTTAAGGAATGAGTTTGACATTATATGAATGTTTTATATAATCTAATGCTTTTAGAGAATTTTTAAGGCCCACGAAAAAAATATGACACTAATATAAAAAAATATGGTTATTTATGTGGATTTCAAAGAAATGCAAATAGATGCATTCTAGAGTTTGTTTTGAATCATAAGTATGAATATACACAGTTTTATTTTTTAAAACTAAGCAAATTAACAATATTAAAAATAAGAGCTCAAAAGTGAAAAAGAGCATACGTTTAGTTGTTTGATCTCTTTGTATTCCCTAGTAGCTGGGCTCAGACACAAGTTGAAGTGTTTGATTCCTATGTCGAAAAGGATAACGAAGGAAGTCACTTATGTGTCTAAGTTAATGTTTGTGACTTATTTTGTTCGAGAAAGTAGATCCTAAGGGGTGTTTACACCTGATGCCCTAAAGCCATGTAGTTTGAGAGCTACCGACCTGAAAGCCTGTTACATAAACTTTATAAAGGGCTTAATAGATGTTGACATTGCACATGACAAGAAGAAAGTTATACGTAAAACTATGAAAATAGAAGGTCTGGTAACGTGAGTAATTAAGTCTGAGGGATACTTTGTATCTGGTGCCCTAAGGTCGTCTGGCCTACGAGTCACTGACCCAAAGCTCGTTACATGGGTCACGAAAACTGAAAATTTGAAATAGTACTCAACAAAAAAAAAGTAAAAGTGTGGAAAAATTAAAAATTTGGAAAAGAAAAAAGAAAGAAAATTAAGAGTAAGAAAGAAAAAGTTCACTGCTTAGGAATAAGTATTGAGAAAACCTATTCAAAAAATATATGAGTGAGGATAAGTAAATAATGACATGTATATATTTGATTTTCTGAGAATAAAGCATAAATGATTATGGTTTTTCTTAGAAAAGTAAAAGAAACAATTTTACTCTGTGGTGGCATCTAAAAGACTCTAAATATGTTTTGAAAGTATAATGGCATGAAATATTCATGAAAACAAACTCCTTAACTACCTAATACTTCGTGAAGTTGAAATCTTTATGCATATGTGACAGAAATGTTTGTGGATAGCATCACTACAAACCCTCACAAGACCTTACTCGTCCACTGGGGTAACCCAGAGATTTAAAGGGCTTATTGCATATGCTAAATGCAACCGTCATTCCTACGAAAGTGAGTTAAGTTTTTGCTTTGTTAGATTGTCTTTTGCTTGTTATTCAAGGTTAGTTTGCTCGAGGACTAGCAAACGATAAGCATGTAGGAATTTGATCATACATATATTTTGCATTTTATTCATACGATTTTATTCATGATTCAGTGAAAAATCGCATTAAAAACTTATCCTTATCAGTGGTTTTTAGAAACTGCTTTGAAATTGAAAATAAAGGTAACATCGCATATTTCAAGCTCTTGCACTTTTCATTTTGTTTAGTTTAAAACTTTTCAATTATTAGTCTACTTAGTTTAGAAGTGTTTAATTGATATTTTAGTTTGTTTAGAAGTCCCCTTTTTAAAACACATTTTTGGAGATGTGTCTTTTAGAAATTTCAAAAATTAATCGAACCTCTTTTAAAAAATTGTGTGACCTAATTTTTATTATAAATACTATTTTTCCAGCCATGGAAGGTGTCTTCTCTCTTGGAAAATGCAGGCCTCTTTCTCCCTCCCACTCTTCTCTTCTTCAACTGTTTCACTCTTGGTCGGTTCTTCCTTTCCCTCTTGTTTCATCTTGCTTCTAATCTCTGTTATCGTCGGCTTTTCCTTGTCCCCATAGTCGGAGGCACATGCAGCTCGAAGGTAAGATCACTTTCTTCTTCTCAACCCCTCTGTCAAAAATGAATCAGAAGGTACGTTTCTTCGTTGTTTCATAGTTTGAGTTTATGCATATAGTTCATCATATCATTGCATGAGTTCATCATATTATTATATATAGATTAGATTAGTTTTATTTTCATCATCTAAAAATATAAAAAATAAAATAAAATAGCTAATTTAGTTTAGTCAATTTTCTTGATTTGCACGTACAATAATATTATTTTATTCAAATTGATAGATTTAGCATAGCGTTTTCTGATATTTGAGTGATTTTTAATTCAGTTTATGTTAGTTCTAGGTTAGATTTAGTTCAGATCACATTTTTAATATTCAGTATTAACTAGATCAATCAATTAGCTTTTTTTATTAGCCGATTAGGGTTTTCATAGTCTTTCAAAATCTTTTTCTTATTTACATCAAGTAGATCTGATTTTTATTTATCTAAATTCAGTATTAGGTTAGTTATTTACTGTTCCATGCATACACTTGATCCTTTATTAGTGATAAATTAGTTTTTGTTAGATTAAGAAAAATCGATAGAAAGTATATTAGTGTTTTTTTTATTTAGCGAAATAATGTAGATTTAATTTCTGTCTTCTTTTATCAGTTAGATAATTATTTTGTTTAATTCCAAAAGTTTTAATTCATTGCTTAGATTAGATTAAAATATTTTTATTTTAACCAATTTATGCTTTCTTTCAATTATCGAGTTTTATTTAATTAGTTTAGTTGATGTTAATGATCAAGTTGTAGGTTAATTTCATTTTTTAATTTATTTAGTCAATCGTTGTTTTGTTCAATTCACATTAAGTTTGTTTAGTTTTTATTTCAATCTGCAATTTAGAATTAGGTTAGTGGTTACGTATTAATAGCTTATTCTTGTTTTTGCCCTTTTATTCATTGTTATTAATTAGACTAAATAGCTTAGGTTAGTTATTATATTATTTCCAAGTTTGTTAGTCAGATTAGTTCAATTTTGAATCTCGTACAACATGTTTGTTATTTGTCATTTGTTTGTTAGATAGTTATCAATCTTGTATTTAGTTTAATAACTAGTCTTAATTGATTTTTGTTAGTTGGTTAGCATTGTTTGTTAGTTAACCATCATGTTAGTTAGTTCTTGTTAGTTTTGTTATTTATTAATGTTAAATTAGTTAATTAGTTAGTCATTCATATTAGTTTTAATTTTCTTCTTGATTTTTGGCTAGCTTATTTTCTTGATTTCTTAGTTAGATTGTTATTAGTTTGTTACATAAATTAGTTCTTGATTGTAGTTAGTTTTGTTATTTTGTCATTTAGTGCTTTAGTTTGTTACATGTTAGTTTATAATGGTTACATATAGTTAGTTTGTTATAGGTTAGGTAGATTCTTGTTTCTTTGTGATTTTTTTTAACTGACATTAGATTTTCATTTAGTTTCTTTGTGTTTTGTTGCTGTTTTATGATTCTATTTTACAGGGAAGCGGTTGGACGTGCAGTGAGCCCTTAAAAGTACCATCGAAGAGCTCTCTAAGGTTTCCTCAAAAGGCCCTTCTGAGAGCCCCTTAAGGATCCCCAAAAATCTAAATGGGAAAGAAAAACCATAAATCAAAAGGCATCAAAAGAGACTAGAAGCTGAGAGCACCGAAGACCCTTTTCTTTTATTTTTAGTTTAGGATTTTATTTTATTTATTTATTTTATTGGGTTTGTAATAAGGCCACTTAATTATTTTTAGTTGCTTAAGCCTTTCGTAGAGGGTCGTACTCTTAGTTAATTAATTAATTAATTCTTTTATTTTTCAAGGCAATAAAGTGTAGATTAATTTTTTGTGGAATACGAAGTGTTTCTCTCATTCTCTTCTATGGAATACAAAGTATTTTTTCCATTCCCTGAGATTGACCCAGACTTCACCATTCATGCGAACCAGTTTTTAGTATTTGGTGTCTGGCTTTCACACTGTTCTTATTGAAAATATTGTTTTAAAAATCTATTTCATAAAACTCACACCAACCTTGTCCTTTTTGCGAGAAATTTTTATATTCGTAGTAACTATGCTTGAAGAGCTGCTCAAAAGGGGTTGGTTGTCTGCTCTTGCAGAATTTCCATGCTCATCCAGTTTATTTCCATCCATTTCATTGGTTGAGGCAGGTTGCCATCGTTTTATCAACGTGACCTTCTCCAGTTGTTGATTGTTACCTTCTGCCATTGTTCCAGCATCAAGTACTTTACCATGGTCTTCAATGGCAGTTTGTTTCATTCCATCCATAACATGCTTAAAAAATTCAGTCAGAATTACAGCTGGTTCCTCTGCATGAGCATATGTTTCCCTTTCATTTATGTGTTTTATTTCTTATCTGTTCCAAACATATCCAACAGTGGCACTTTAAATTTCTCTTGCATTTTTAAACTGCACTTTCCTTGCACAGATTTTTCTGTGGATGGTCCAACACCATGATCAACTCTCTTTATCTCCAACCCACTGTTATCCAATTCCACCTCATTCTTTTGTACCACAAGTTCCATTGCCAACTCATTTATTTTTTCAGAAGGCCCACATCCTTCTCCAAACATCTTGCAATGGCTTCTTGAATCAGTAATTGGGTCTTCACCACTTGTTCTTATTTCATGTATGATTTTTTTTATCAATATCTGGATCTTCTTTTTGCTTTTTCATCGGATCTTCTCCTTGCACAGGTTTCTCTTTTGACATTTCAATAGCCTCATGGACTTCTGTTATCTTCAAGCAACTGATATCCAGTTTTGTCTCATTATTCTATACAAAAAGTTCTGCTGCACCCAACTCATTTACTTTTTCACCAGACCCATGGTCTCTAGATTTTTCAACAGATTTGATTTGCTTGCTACTGGCATTACCTCCAGAATGTACAAGAGATTCATCCATTGCTATTGCCGGTTTGTCTACATTATCACTTGTTTCAGTCATAGGGTTTGTACTAACAACCAAATTCTCCTCATCAACTTTATTGAATACATTTGGCACTTGTATTTCTGATATCTTATCTTGTTTCTCCAAAAACCCATGTTTATTGATGGTGTTCTCATTTGATGGACTAGCATGTCCAACTTCGCTCTCTTTGCATCTCTCTGGCCTCCCCTCATCTTCACTTAATTTCAACTCGTTCTTGAATAGCAAAGAATCACTTGTATTTGATTCTGATGGAAGCACTTTCGTTACCCCCTTGTTGTTTCTCTCTGCACCACTGTAGAAGCCAACCTTATTTTCATTCATCTCTAATGCATCAGCCATCCTACGATGCTTTCCAAACACCTCCCCAGCTGCAACATCCAGTTCAAATCTCTCATTACACAAATGCAAATCATGTGTCTCCGTCCTCCTAAGAAACATGATGACGCTTGCTTCTGACATCAAATGAAACCACACATGCAATGTACCATTTCATGTCCAAAGGCCAACATGTCCAAAGGCCAATACACCTTGATCCTTCTCCCCACAATTTTAGCATGATCTCTCACTCAACTCCACTCTTCGAAATGAAAGCTTGTCTCTATCTCCCTTTCTTTTTCTCTTCCTCCTCATTACCCTTTTATTCCATGTTCCAGCATTAATCTCATCCTTTATAGACTCAGATCCCTTCTCATTCCCCTCTTCAACATTGCCCTTAACTTTAGTAACACTATGTTTCCTCTCATTCCCCTCTCTAGCATTGCTCTTAACTTTAGTAGCACTATGTTCCCTCTCATCCCCTCTTCAACATTGCTTTTAACCTTAGTAGCACTATGTTCCCTCTCATTCTCCTCTTCAACATTGCTCTTAACTTTAGTAGCACTATGTTTCCTCTCATCCCCCTCTTAACATTGCTCTTAACCTTAGTAGCACTATGTTCCCTCTCATCCCCCTCTTTAACATTACTCCTTAACTTAGTAGCACTATGTTTCCTCTTATTGCTCTCTTCAACATTCTTAACCTCAGTAGCACTATTGTCCCTATTATTCCCCTCTTCAATATTGCTCTTAACCTTAGCAACACTATGTTCCTGCTCATCCCCCCTTCAACATTGCTCTTAACCTTAGTTGCACTATATGTGAAGAATCAAGGAAGCATACACATTGTGGTACACAGCATAACAGATAAGTTCATAATACACACTGATAAGAGGGGATAGGGCAACATAATTGTCTCTACCATTGCGCTGATATGAGAGACGAACAATCTCCTCAGCCAAATTGCTCATGTTGATGAGTACAAGCCTTTAAGCAGTGGGTGAGCAAGAACGATCTCTGTAAGACTTCAAATTTCATATTTACACCATTGTTCATCATGTGGTATATATAGGTATCCAAGGGATACCTCTGAAAGGTCACCATGCATCATACCAAAAGGTATGCTGCATGGAAAGAAACATATACGAAGGGACACTTTATTTTTCAACATTCTTCCACTTGACCCAAGTATGTGAAAGTTCATGTGGATAGGTCTTAAGTACACTTTATCAATCTAAATTTGTTGGTATACTAAATTCTTAAACTTTATAAGCAAACTTGATGCATAACCAACAAAAGAAAGAAAGAGAGAATCATATCTTTATTAGCAAAATGTAATCGCATAAAAGTCAGTGCACATTATTACAGGGTTTCAAACAAGCTCATCCTCTTAACATGTTCAACATATAATCTCGGAGCCAAACCCTTAGTAAGAGGATCAACTATCATTTTCTTAGTTCTTATGTTATCAATATACACCAAAAGATTCTCTGTCCTCTCCTTTACAACAAAATACTTCAACTTCATATGCTTACAAGATGTAGTACTTTTGTTGTTATTGGAGAATGATACAACGGATTCATTATCACGAAATACTTTCAGTGATCTCCCAATGGATTCAACCACCTTAAGTCCTAAGATGAAGTGTCACAACCAAATGGCCTATGAAGTTGTCTCAAATAGAGCTATGAACTTAGCCTCCATGGTGTGGGCAGCAGTAGTGGACTGCTTCCCACTCCTCTAAGAAATCACACCACCGGCTAGCAGAAATATGTATCATGTGGTAGACTTTCTACTATTAGGACAACCTCTCAGATCTACATCTGAATAGCCAATAACCTCAAGGTGGTCCATCTTTCTATAGGTTAACATATAGTCATTTGTCCCTTGCAGATAGAGCATGACTTTCTTAGCAGCCTTCCACTGAGCTAGTCTAGGATTCGACTGAAATCTGCCAAGAACCCCGACTGTAAATGATATGTCAGGGTGAGTGCATGTCTGAGCGTACTGTAAACTGTCGACCACTTGTGCATATGGTATCAGGGTCATCTGTCCTTTTTCTTCTTCAGTCTCTGGGCAGTCCTTAAGGATCAATTTATCCCCTTTTAATATGGGTGTCGTAGTAGGAGCACAATGATCCATCCCATATCTTTTAAGAACTTTATTAATATAAGCTTTCTGAGAGATACCTAGTACACCTTTAGACCTGTCTCGATGAATCTCAATGTCGAGAACATAGGCAACCTCTCCTAGGTCTTTCATTTCAAGTGTCCAATTATGTTGTTCCTGGCGGTCCAAGTCATATTCTTTTTCAAAATGGAAGCATAAAAATTGTTTGGTTTTTGTCAGCATATCCTTATCGTTGGTTGCAAGTAAGATGTCATCCACATAAAGTACCAAAATTATGAACTTACTCCCACTTGTCTTAAGGTATACACATCGATCAATAATGTTCTCTGTGAATCTAAGAGTCAAAATTACTTTGGTAAACTTCATATACCATTGACAAGAGGCCTATTTAAGTTCATATATTAACTTTTTCAACTTGCAAACCAAACGGTCTGACTTACCTTTATAGAAACCTAGAGGTTATTCTATGTATACCTCTTCACTTAATTCACCATTTAGAAAAGTTATTTTTATATCCATTTGGTGTAGCTCTAGATCAAAATGAGCTACTAGAGCAAAAATAATCCTCATTAACTCCTTAGTCGAGACAGGCAAAAATGTCTCATTGTAGTCAATGCCCTCCATTTAAGTGAATTCTTTAGCAACAAGCCTTGCCTTATAATCTTCAATATTTCCTTTAGAGTCTCTTTTGGTCTTGAAGACCCACTTGCACCCTATAGGCTTGACTCCTCTAGGTAATTCGACAAGGTTTCATACTTGATTTTTGGCCATAGAGTCTAGTCCTTCTTTCATGGTCTCTATCCAAGATGAAGATTGCTCACACTCAACAACTTCCTTAAAATAAGATGGATCCTCAATATCTATGAAATCATTGGGTTCCTGTAGATACACCACATAATTTGGATGGATAGCTGATCTTTTAATTCTTGTGGATCTCCTGACAGGTGCACTAACTTGATCAACCTGTGGATGCCCTTCAGCATAATCCACAAATGGTTCTTCTTGAGTTGGTGCATCTGGATCAACTTTTGCTTCATCATTCGAATGAATAATGAAAGGAAGTTTTAAATTTTCAAGTGGAGTAACTTTATCCTGAATTTTTTCAAAAGAGATATTTTGCAATGCATTTATACCAACAGAACCATGTTCTAAAAATCTTTCTTTATCCGTTTCTACTATATGTGGTGTATGAGCTGGACAATAAAATCTAAAACTTTTTGACCTTTCTGGATAACCAATGAAGAAACCACTGATTGTTCTGGGGTTAAAAGCCTTAATGTGTGGATTATATAATTTTACTTCTGCAGGACAACCACATATATGCATGTAACTTAGACATGGTTTCCTACCTGTCCATAACTCATAAGGTATTGTTGAGAAAGCCTTAGTAGAAACCTTGTTTAAGACATGTATGGTTGTTCGCAGAGCTTCACCCCACAGGGTGACGGGAAGGGTTGAGTAGTTCAACATTGCACATACTATTTCTTTAAGCGTACGAATTCTTCTTTCAGCTACACCATTCTGGTATGCACTTCTCGACATGATGTATTGAGGGACTATTGCTTCTTCCTTAAGAAATCACGTTAATGGTCCTTCCCGTTTTCCCATCTCAGCGAAACTGTAACACCCCAATTTTTATAACCCGAAAAATGGTAGTTTTTTTTAAAACCTTTAAATATTTTTTTAAATAACAGCTAAAAGAAAAACTTGTCGAGTCTAAAAGTTAGCGTGCTACTTCTCTTATTCATGCATAACCATACGATTGTGGGGATTCAAAAGAAATAGATTTCAGCCTATATAAAATATATCAATGTCCACAATCATGCAAAATATTAATCAAATTCTTCATTGCCAATAAAATAAAATAATAAATTAGAGTCCAAAAATCTTGTAAATGCAAAGGAAAGGTAGACTCGGTTTCCGTCTCAACCTCCCACCTTCGCATGTAAGCTATTCCTCATTATCTGAAAAATATTAAACCATATAGGGTCATATAACACGTCTTAGTAGAGTGAGATATGCTAAGCTTGTAAGACAAAAATTCAAAGCAGGAATTTCAATAGAAATTTTATAGTTTAGCATTTGAAATTAACTGTCGGTCCCAAGCCCGGATAAAGGAGGAGGGTTGCGGTAGGCCAGTGACAGCCAGCATAAAAACTTAGTCACACCCTATGAATATGAACCAATATGAGAATTTTGTTGAGGCGTTTCCTACTGAGTGACGTGTTTTACTCTATAGGCCCAGAGGCAGTGATAAATGGGCAAGGGTTGCTAGGTCATCGCCCGGGTGTGGTGTCAAATAGGCAAGGGTTCTCTCACTTTGTTGGATGGGTGGGGGTAAAGAAGATAGTTCAAGACCATAAAATTAGGTTAGCCACTTGGAACATAGGGTCTTTAACTGGTAAGTTGGTAGAGTTAGTAGATGTTATGTGTAGGAAAAAGATGGATATTTTATGTCTACAAGAGACCAAATGAGTAGGTGAGAAACCAAAAGTGATAGAACCTTGGGGATATAAGATTTGGTATACAAGAATAAATAGGAATAGGAATGGAGTAGGAATTGTTATTAGTCGTGAGTTTATAGATAATGTAGTTGAGGTCCGTAGGAAGGGTGATAGGATTTTACTTATTAAATTAGTATTAGGTTCAGAGACTATTAATATTATTAGTGTTTATGCACCTCAAGTAGGTTTAGATGATTCCATTAAGCATCAATTTTGGGAAGATTTACATGAAGTAGTACAAGGGATATCTTATGGAGAAGGGCTTTTCATCGGCGGTGACCTTAATGGGCATGTAGGTATTAGTAGGGATGGATTTGAGAGTATCCATGGAGGCTATGGTATAGGAGAAAGAAACGAAAGTGGAAAAAGGATTTTAGATTTTGGTTTGTCCTATGATATGATCTTAGCAAACACTTGGTTTAGGAAGAGGGAGTCTCACCTAGTAACATTTAAAAGTGAGGTTAATACGAGTCAGATAGATTTTTTCCTACTTAGAAAGAAAGATAGGGGTTGTTGCATCGATTGTAAGGTTATACCGGGAGAAAGTGTAGCTACACAACATAGAGTTTTAATTTTAGATCTTAGAATTAGACAATGCCGCAAAAGGGATAGACATAGGATAGATCCTAGAATTAAGTGGTGGGCACTGAAAGGAGCCAAACAAGGAATGTTTGTAGAGCAGGTTGTTAAGGAAACTGATTGGTGTCTTGAGGAGGATTCCGAATCAATGTGGAATAAGATAGCGGGTGGCATGAGAAAGGTGGCTAAGGAGGTATTGGGTGAATCTAAAGGCGGTGCACCGCTAGGTAAGGATACATCATGGTGGAACGAGGATGTCAAACTAGCTATTAAGGTTAAAAGAAAGTGTTATAGAAATCTAAATAAGAGTCGTGATAATGAGAATTTAGAGAAGTATATGATAACAAAGAAGGAAGCTAAAAAAGTAGTTCGAAACGCGAGGGATAAGGTATATAAGGAGGTTTATGACAAGTTGGATACCAAAGAGGGCGAGAAGGATATTTATAGGCTTACAAAGATGAGAGATAAGAAATTGAGGGATATGGGTATGGTTAGATGTATCAAAGATGAAACACGAAGGGTTTTAGTCAAAGATGAAGAGATTAAGGAGAGATGGAAAAATTATTTTGATAAGCTATTTAATGGAAGTCATGCTCAGGATCTTGGAGACTTCTCCATTCCTTTTCATGAGATGAATCGTGACTTCATGCGCAAGATTCAAAAGAAAAAAATTACAGAGGCTTTGAAGAAAATGAAATCAAGAAGGGCAGTTGGTCCAAATGGTATACCTATCAAGGCCTGAAAATGCTTGAGTGAGAAAGGTTTAGAATGGTTGACAAATATTTTTAACAAGATTTGGCGGACAAATAAGACACCTAATGAGTGGATGAAGAGTACTTTGGTGCCTCTATATAAGAATAAGGGTGATATACAAGATTGCACAAACTATCGTGGTATAAAACTCATGTGTCATACTATGAAACTTTGGGAGAGGGTGATTTAGTATAGGTTGAGGAAGGTTGTCATGATATCAAAGAATCAATTTGGTTTTATGTCTGGAAGATCAACTATGAAAGCTATACATCTTCTTAGACAACTTATTGAGAGATATAGAGAGAGGAACAAAGATTTGCATATGGTTTTTATTGATTTGAAAAAGGCATACGATAGAGTACCTAGGGATGTTCTCTGGTGGACAATGATGAAGAAAAGTGTTTCTCTCAAGTATATTAGTATAATTAAAAATATGTACGAAAGAGTAGTAATCAATGTCCGCACTTGTGGAGGAGTGACAACCAATTTTCCTATAACTGTTGGGTAACATCAAGGATCTGTATTAAGCCCTTTCCTATTTGCTATAGTGATGGATAAGCTTACGAGATCAATTCAAGAAAATGTGTTGTGGTGTATGTTATTTGCTGATGATATTGTTTTGATTGATGAGTCTAGATCTGGGGTTAATGCTAAGTTAGAATTATGGAGATAGACATTGGAAGCAAGAGGTTTTAAGTTGAGTAAGAGTAAGACAGAATATATGGAATGTCGGTTTAGTAAGCAACGAAGTAGTGATGGGAGTGTAGTGAAGCTTGGTGAGCAAGAAATACCAGTGGATGACTGTTTCAAATATTTGGGATCTATCATTCAAAAGTATGGAGAAATTGATGGAGATGTAAATCATAGGATAAAGGTTGGGTGGATGAAATGGAAAAGTGCACATGTAGTGTTGTGCGATCGTAGAATGTCATTGTGGTTGAAGGGAAAGTTTTATAGGACGACAATTAGGCCCATTTTACTATATGGTACGGAATTTAGGGCTGCCAAGAGACATCATATTCAAAAAATGAGTATAGCTGAGATGCGTATGCTTAGATGGATGTGTGGAAATACAATAAAAGATAAGATTCAAAACAAGGAGATACATAAGAAGGTAGGCGTTGCATCCATTGAAAATAAGATGAGAGAGAATCGTTTACGATGGTTTGTACATATTCGGCGAAGGCCTAATGATGCTCCAGTTAGAAGGATGGAGAAATGAGAAAATCTATTAGTTAAAAGAGGTCGGAGTAGGCCTAAGAAGACTTGGATGGAGATGATAGGAAAGGATATGAATGCTTTGAACCTCATCGAGGACATGGCATTGGATAGAAATGATTGGAGGAGAAGGATTCATGTGGAAGACCCAGAATGATTTTCTTTTTCGGTTTATATCACCGACCCCAATTGTTTTGGGATGAAGGCGTAGTTGTTGTTGTTGTTTGTTGTAGCATTTGAAATTAACTGAAATAATTACATAACTAATCTTGCATGTTCAAAATTTACAAATTTAACAAGAGTGAATCAATTCATATATTCAAGAAATAAAATGCATGAGCAGTTAATATGAATGATTTACCATATGTCGAAGCCCTTCAATGCGTGCATATATTCTTATCTTTAATTATATTTTCTTTCTTAAATGATGCATGTAATGCCTAACTATTGCACATACATCTTAAGTTATCACTTCTTAGCTCTGCTGATACGACACATGCTTATATTCTCATATTAGAATCATGGCTCAGGACGTATTTTACATACAAGAGTGGCTTTAGCCTGGCTAGGTCCATTCACTAGGACGGGGTGAAGAACGTTAATAAGAGAGAAATTTTCAACACCTTTAAACTCGATGTACCAGTTTTCCTCATGAGTACCTTGCCCTCTACGCTAGAGTCTAATACAAATATTTTCCTTTAAAATTATGGGAGGGGAGGAGCAACTTTCCGTGCTCGAATTATACTTGCCCCACGAAGTTTTGTACCATTTGCCACTCTCTCAGCAAGTATCTTGGGTTTTAATGTTACATGATTACTTGATTATATACATATTTTTTTTCATGCAATATCAAAACTTGAGCCATTTTATGGGCAATAAATGCATTCTTATAAAGCATTGAAATATTCACTTAATCATACTTGTAACATAAACTTGAGCATATGCATAAATGAAGATCTTATTCCTTTTCATACTTCAACTAACACATATGCATGTACATGGTCAATGCAATAAAAAATATGAATATGAGCATCCATTTCAGTGAAACATTCATATCATCATCATAACATGAGCATACTTGCAGCCAACACATATTCAAAATTTAAAACATAAACTTGCATTCATTGGAGTCATTGATCCTTGATCTTAACGTGTAGGTTTTATTAACTATTCAGATCATAGGCATATTCATATAAGCTTTTGTATAGGATCAGACCTGCATATTTATTCACATATTTTATGTTATTCAAAATAAAGAAATTTACTCAAAAATATGCGAACTATGCATAAGTTGAGCTTTGATTCAAAGATCAATCTTGATTTACGAAACGAATAACTCTGTCAGACTATTACAGAGCTCATAGAAAATTTTATGTTTGATAAACAAGGCTGATATTTTCACAGTATAAAGAAAACTTTATTAGCTTTCCGTAGCCACAAACTGTTCATAAAAATTTCTTCGTATGAGAGAGTTATGAATGTTTTACTATAGACATGCCATATTCTGTTTCGACTGTTACAGGGCCATGCTCAGACCATGAATAGAGCCCAAAATTTCATAGTAGATTCAACTTAATTGGGTTTGATTTAAATATCATTAGTTAAATTCACTGGCTAATTTATATCTTTAAGCTTCTTTCTTGTAAAAATTATTATTTATTTATTAGAAATGCCCTAAAGAATCATATGTATGACTTTTAAACTAAATTTAAAATCATAGATTTAATTTCAACAAAATATAATTTATTATATTTTTTAACCTTATTTTAATACTCAATTAAGTCTTAATTTAACTTTAAATCAAACTCAAATCTAATTATAATATTTTAGACATATTTATTAAATTCAAATTCAAATTCCAAAATCCATAATCTAAAAATATACAAATCATTTACTTTCTTGTTTAGTCCATATATTTTAGCTTTTTTCAATTATTCTTAAAATAATCTTCATAACTTGAGACAAAGGTTAATAATTAATCAAAATCAAGAAAATCAAGAATATCAAGAAAATCAAGAAAATCAAGAATATATAAGAAAATTAAGAATTCATGATTATAGTCTTGAATACACCAATAATTCATCATTTATTCATTTTAATTATCAAGAAAAAAACTTGGGTTTTATATCTTACCCCCTTTAAAAAAAATCATCCTCGAAATTTGATATAAGCATAAAATAAAAGAACTACCTAAATATAGTTCATCACGCTTCCACTGCGCACTCTAATTAAATAATTTAACTTCAAAAATAAAATTCGTATGAGTTTCAAGGCCCTACAGTCAAGACTATTGTGTGATGTACCTAGCTATTTATTTATAGGTTCTCAATTCTCATAATATAATTCAATTACTTTTTTTTAATGCAACTATCGAAAGCAAATAATTTAAATAGAAAATACTTACAGAGATATACTGGATTGTTGAGTGGTTGTGATATATTCGAATTAGACAATCATAATGCAATCATTTGCAATAAAACTATGTAGGTGTGATGTGTCATTTACCTAATAAGTCAACCTAGTCATTTGTAGGCGTGATATGTCATTAACTTATACGCTATTATAAGCATCACAATCATAACCTCATATCAAGATCTAAAATCAATAAGGATCTGATTATCACATCTGAGTTCAACATATAATCATGTTGCAATAGAAAAGTTAAATCTATAGATTCATAACTAGCTATCTCAATCAGCTCAGAAGATCTTCACCATTTATCACAATATTTCATTTATTCATAATAAAGATTTACAAGATCCACGTTGGATCACCTGGTTTGAGAAATGTATGACCTTACAAGGAGTTACTGCCCTAAACGGATGACCTATCTAGTCTTAGATAATGCACTTCCTCACAGGAATATACCATCTTCGCGAGCTACCCACTCTTGGACAATGTATTTTCTCATAAGGACTTACCGCTCTAGCGTATTACCTGATCTGGTCATATACACCCTCACAAAGAATTCTTTGTGAACAGTTCCTCAATAGGTACCATATCTAGTAAAAACTATTGTCATGCATATATCAATACAATTGACCACTCTCAGGGTCTACAGTCACCAACATGGGTACAAGCATGTATACAATCAATAAGCATCACATCATACATCACTTTATATGGTACTAAAATCATAAAATCACACATTTAACCTAATAAGGTTCCATAAACCATAGTTCACTATTGAACTTAAATATTTTTTGCATGCATTCATAATTTCACATCATGTGACATTTAAATCATATCATACAGAAGCATATCATCCTACACATCAATCATCATCACAAGAAATATTGTATTTTAGTAAATTGAACCATGAAGCATGCGTAAATAAAATATGAGTCCTATGCATGCATACATGAACATGCATATTTCATAATACAAACTAAATATGTAACTTTTATGTAGATTGAGTTATGATCACAGGATGAAAGTCATATATATATTATTTCACCACCTAAATCAATATATCACCCTAGATATAATTGCATAAGAAAGGTACGTCAAAATCTTATTGATCATTTCAGTGTATATTATACACACATGTTTCTCAAGCAAACAAGTCATACGAGTCCAAACAATTTATATCTCATTTAAGTATGCCTTTAGAATCGATTAAGATAATTTATTTGCAAGACAATGTGAATCGAGTCATATCTTACGCATACAATTTACATAAACTTTACAATCAGATCTTATCATATGTCTAACTCATTAATCTTGGTGCAATATGATGTATACTCATTGATAATATTTAATACATGTCAAAAATATTTTAAAATCATAAGTCTCTAACATGTTGCTAATTAAAAATAAGTATACGTTGCTAAAATAAATTCAGATATCTGGTAACCTGATTTAATAAAATCTATCGAGAATAGCATAATATTGATAAAATCACGATAATTTTATCATGGTTATCTGTACCTGTCAAGAATACAACTCAATAAATTGTTTGAGAAAATAAATGCACAAATAATTAAAAAACTTTTATGAAAACCTATTTTGACAGCGTTTTGGTCCAAAATCTGTAATCTCTAGGATTTTAATCAGATTAAGGTATTTCTTGAAATTTTTTAAGAATGTTTTTGACAAAACCCTTTTTATACAGTCTGATACTAAGTATTAAGATACACTAAAAAATTTTATAAAATATTTAGAGTCATTTTTCATAGGCGTTTATAATGTTTATCAAAGATGGGTCGAAATCATCCTTTAAACAGAGACAGAAATTGAGGCTCTATTAAAATAGACATGTTTGAAACAAGATTCTAAATTTAAGATCAAGATGTGTAGCGGATTTTAGTATTTTTATTGGATTTTTTAGATCAGTATTAATAGAGTTATTGATTTTTTTCCAAAATTGATTCAGAAAAATTTATTAGACATCATAGCTTTAGGTTTCTCAGAAAATGATTTTGTAAAAGCCCTTTTTAAGATTATAAAACCTTTAAAATCTGATTATTTTTATTTAATCTAACTTAATACAGGTTAATACATAAATAATATCATAAAGAATCATAGTATGATTAGATCTAATATGAAATAATAACAAAGCCCTAATTTCACATATTTCTTAAAAATGTTTTTGAGAAAAATACAATATTTATATTTTTTGATTCAAGAAATGATTTTTTTTCACTAAAAAAATATGTAGAACAGATCAAAAACATATTAAAAGTTGTTGAAAATCAAAATACTTCAATCATACATGCTCTAAGAGTGTAAAAATATCAGTTATGAAAATCTTATAACCATCAACAAAGGAAACAATCTTTTAAGCATAAAATATCATAAAAATAAACTAAAATGAAACATACTTACAACGATGGTGGTCGGCTGGGCGAGCTTCGAGTCATTATTTTCTTAAGCTCTGATACCATTTTATAACACCCTAATTTTTATAACCCAAAAAATGGTAGATTTTTTTTTAAAAACCTTTAAATATTTTAGCAAATAACAGCGAAAAGAAAAACTTGTCGGATATAAAAGTTAGTGTTCTACTTCTCTTATTCATGTATAACCATATGATTATGGGAATTCAAAAAAATAGATTTCAGCTTCCATAAAATATATCAATGTCCACAATCATGCAAAATATTAATTAAATTATCTATTTCCATAAAAATCAAATAATAAACCAGAGTCTAAAAATCTTGCAAATGCAAAAGAAAGGTAGACTTGGTTCCCATCGCAACCTCCCATCTTCGCATGTAAGTTATTCTTCATTATCTGAAAAATATTAAATCACATAAGGTCACACAACACATGTCTCAGTAGAGTGAGATATGCTAAGCTTGTAAGACAAAAATTCAAAGCAGGAATTTCAATAGAAATTTTATAATTTAGCATTTGAAATTAATTGAAATAATTACATAACTAATTTTGCATGTTCAAAATTTACAAATTTAACAAGAGCGCATCAATTTATACATTCAAGAAATAAAATGCATTAGCAATTAATATGCATGACTCACCATATGCCAGAGACCTTCAATGCGTGCATATATTCTTATATTTAATTACTTTTTCTTTCTTAAATGATGCATGCAATGCCTGACTATTGCGCATACATCTTAAGTTATCACTTCTTAGCCCTGCTAATACGACATAGGCTTATATTCTTAGATTAGGACCATAGCTCAAGACATGTTTTACATACAGGGGTGGCTTTAACCTAGTCAAGTCCATTCACCAAGACGAGGTGAGGAACGTTAATACGAAAGAGATTCCCAACACATTTCAACCCGATGTATCAGTTTTTCTCATGAGTACCTTGCACTTTGTGTTGTAGTCTAATATAGAGATTTTTCCTTAAAATCGTGGGAGGAGAGGAGTAACCTTTTGTGCTCGAATCATACTTGCCCCACAAAGTTTTATACCACCTGCCACTCTTCCAGCAAGTATCTTGGGTTTTAATGTCACATGATTACTTGATTACATACATATTTTTTTTCATGTAATATCAAAACTTGAGTCACTTTATGGGCAATGGATGCATTCTTATAAAGCATTAGAATATTCACTTAAGCATACTTGTAACATAAACTTGAGCATATGCATAAATGAAGATCTTATTCATTTTCATACTTCAGCTAACACATATTCATGTACATGGCTAATGCAATAAAGAATATGAATATGATCATTCATTTCAATACCCTAAAGAATCACATGTATGACTTTTGAACTAAATTTAAAATCATAGATTTAATTTCAACAAAATATAATTTATTATATTTTTTCAACCTTATTTTAACACTCAATTAAGTCTTAATTTAAATTTAATCAAACTCAAATCTAATTATAACATCTTAGACATATTTATTAAATTTGAATTCAAATTCCAAAATTCATAATCTAAAAATATACAAATCATTTACTTTCTTGTTTAGTCTATATATTTTATCTTTTTTCAATTATTCTTGAAATAATCTTCATAACATGAGACAAAGGTTCATAATTAATCGAAATCAAGAAAATCAAGAATATCAAGAAATTCAAGAAAATCAAGAATTTTAAGAAAATAAAAAATATCAAGAAAATCAAGAATTCATGATTATAGTCATGAATACACCAGTAATTCATCATTTATTATTTTTAATTATCAAGAAAAAAACTTGGATTTTACAAAAATGCTCATAATACTTGCCACCTCGATCTGATCTTATTATTTTTATTGCGTCCCTTGTTTATTTCTCTACTTCTTTCTTAAAGTTTTTGAAAATATTATAGACTTCAGATTTTACAAATAACAAGTAGAGATACATGTACCGAGAGTAATCATCAATGAAGGTGATGAAGTACCTTTCTCCTATATGGCAAGGAGAGAAGGGTCCACATACATCCGTATGAACAATTTCTAATTGTGTTTTCTCCTTTTGGCACTTTTCTTGTATGTGTTGGTTTGCTTGATATTTATGCAATCTAAATATGACTTCTTAACTGTGAAATCAATGGATTTAAGAATCTCTTCTTTCACAAGTCGTTGGATCATATTTTTAGAGATATGACCCAGACGACGATGACAGAGCATATAGGATTGTTCACCTAATAAGCCATGTTTATTGCCAATTAACACATTTTCTGAGAAAAGAGTTTCATAAATTTGGACATTAGTTTTCAGATGATACAATCCATCACATACATTTGTGGAACCAACAAGAACTGAAGTCTTATAGATAGTCATTTTTTAATTTTCAAATTTAAAACAATATCCAATGAAATCCAATTTTGATACAGAATTGAGGTTCCTGTTGTATGTTGGTACATAAAATATATCAAATAAGTTCAAAATAAAACCATTTTCCAAAATCACTCTGCAGGTTCCAACGACCTTAACATGTCAGTGCATCTTGTTTCTTGAGAAGATGCTACTTTTATGATTTGTTGGTTCCCTTTTGTTCAGAAAGACCTGCAAGGTGTTGGCAATATGGACAATGGCACCTAAATCAATCCACCAACTATTAGTTGGAATGTTGATCAAATTATATTCATGAAAAATGAATGTCAAATTACCTTTGTTTGCGAGTCAGTTCTTGTATCTCATGCAGTCTGCCTTTAAATGTCCCTTTTTTTTGCAAAAAAAGCACTTGACCCATTAGACACAGATGCATCTGAGTTCTTCTTTGCCCTTTTGTTAATGGCATTCTTCTTTAGTCCATGACTTTTATGACCTTTATGAGAAGATACGTGAGCACTATGTATCTTTTCTCCTTTCAGTCTCTCTTCTTCCTCAGCACACTTGGACATCAAGTCACTGAATGTTCATTCATCATTATGTGTGTTGTAAGATATCTTGAAGGGTCCATACTCACTAGGCAGAGAAGTCACTATTAAGTGGACCAGGAAGGAATCAGATATGTTGACCTTCATGTCATTCAATTGTGTTGCTATATTTCTCATTTCTAGAATGTGTTGTTGGATGTTCTCCCCATTGGTATATTTCGTAGAGATTAACCTTGTCATCAAGGTGCTAGCCCTTGCTTTATGTGAACTGACAAACTGCACATCTATAGCTTCCAAAAATTCTTTTACTGTTGTACATGTGGGTATGGCGCTCCTAATATTCTTAGTCACACGAGACTGCAGAAGCAATAGGCTAAGTCTATTTGAGCACTCCCACTTGTCAAAATCAATTTATGTTCAGTTGTGCTATTGTCAGTTAACGGTGCAGGCTCAGGATTGCGTAGGGCTAAATCTAGATCCATATAACCTAATATGAATTGTACAATTTCCTTCCAATTACTAAAATTCAATCCATCTAGAAAAGTTGTTCATCCAAATCATGGCCTCTATCCAAGATAAATATTCATGCACATTCGAGATTTGAAAAGGTAAATGCAATAATAAGACCTCTTTATCATTTACACTTTTCTAGGCAAGTGCCAAGGAGTCATTATGAGCCCACTTTGGTGAGTACCCATAACACGCAAATGCATTTCGCCTTACACTATTTGATAAAACTGAAAAGACATGTAGCGAGAGACAAGTCGACATGGCACCTTTGGGTGCTACATGTTTCATGTGTTGGGATATATTCTTTTCATTTTATCCTACTAGACTTTGAACATGACATCATTGCCTTTGGGCAGTCCATCATTTCATTAAGTCTGGCACAATTTCAATATTGACTCATTTCATTATTGGTATAAAATAACTTAATTAAGTATACATTTGACCACTTTAGTAATTACAAATGCATCTTAATCAAATTTCAAATACCATACTTTATGTCAATATTGTCCATATGATGCACAAAAATATATATTTCTAAAATGAAACATCATGCATCATGATATAATGTTATGTATGAAATAAACTAAGTGTTATACATGAAATATGTTTAAAACTTCTTAATTGATTCTAAAACTGAATGAATCAATAACAATGATACTCTAAAATGGTTTCAAAAAGCCTAAAAAATATTGAACTGACACCAAAACCATTCAAATCGGTTATTTTATTCATAAAAGGTATTCAAAAACATGATGAATGGGTGAAAATGGCTTCTAAACCGGTCAAAAAAAATAGTGGACCGATTCAATAAAAACCCTAAATCGGTTCGAAAAGGCTTTGAACCGGTCCAAAAGACAATAAATCAGACTAGAAAAAACAGAACCGGTCTCAAAAAACACTAAACTGGCCCTCAAAAGCCTTGAACTGTTTCTATACAGCCTTGAACCAGTCCCAGAATGCAAAGAACCAGTTCTTAATTGTCTGGATCGGGTCAGGATGGGTCGGGTTCAATGAGAAACAATACCCGGGATCCGAAACAGTAAATGGATTTTGGTACCGGGTCTGAAAATGGGTATTACTGGGGGTCCCATGACATTGGCAGACCTGGATTCAAAAAACTTAATGGATTCGGGTTGCGGGTCCACAATGGATCGGGTTGACATCTCTGAATCGGGTCTGCAAACTCCAAACCCAATCCAGAGTGTTAAATAAAACCCATTAGGGTTTTTCTTTTCTCCTTCTTGAAACTTCTGAGAGAGAGAGAGAGAGAAAACAGGAACCCGACCAACCGAAAATGGCTGGTGGCGTGCGGATCACCGACGACCGACATCTTCGGTAGGGGGTGCAGAACAACACTAAGAAAATGTTTTCCTGGCATTGCTCCTCGACTCTAACCTGTCGGTGTCTTCGGTGGGTTCAATTGACCCACAGAGGGCAGACGACCCTCGACCAAAAAAAGGGTGGCTTCCAGTGGTCGATGGTCCCGACGGACGCAGCAGAGGTGATGGACCCGACGATCTGTTGGCAGACCCTGGTGCCAGCAAAACTTCTTGTAGTCTTAGATTCACATGGGCAGAGAAAGGGGGATTTGAAAACCCTCAAATGTCGCATGTCACCAAACGAAAAAAGCACTCCTTCCCTGGCGTCAACCCGCGGTGACCCCGGATCTAGCATTCCCGACGGTAAAGCTCTTCCCCTCCCTAAATTAATTTTTTTTTTACAAATGCAGTATCTTGGTGACGACCAACAGTAAATGACGTAGGCCAGGACAAGAAAAAGGAAAAAGATCTGAGTTGAGTCACTGACTCAGGTCTTGAACCGAAATGGTTCGATTCTCGAGATAAGCGATCTAACATGGTTTAATAGAATTGGGTCTCTTTTTGGGTCGGGTCCAACTGGATCCTACTCAAATCCAAAACAATGATGGGCACATTGGTTCCTATTTTTTCCTCTTTCTGTTTTAACAAAAATACAGATTGGAGAAAAACAGGGTCAATGAGAAAAATTGTATGGGGAATCATGACTTTGATACCACAATGTGAAAAATCAGAGAAGTATACACATTATGGTACATGCATAACACATAAGTTCATAATACACACTGATAAGAGTGGATAGGGCAACATACATGTCCCTGCCATTGCGCTGATGTGAGAGACAGACGATCTTCTCAGTCGAACTCCTCCTGTTGATGAGTACGAGCCTTTAAGCAGTGGGTGAGCAGAGACCAATATTTGTAAGCCTTCAAATTCCATACTTACACCATTGCCTATCATGTGATATATATAAGTATCCAAGGGATACCTCTAAAAGGTCACCATGCATCATACCAAAAGGTATGATGCATGGGAAGAGACACATACAAAGGGACACTTTTTCTTGCTCATTTCCCTCTTTAACATTGCTCTTAACCTTAGTAGCACTATATTCCCGCTCATTCCCCTCTTTAACATTGCTCTTATCATCATTATCATGGAGTTCCCTCCCGCTTTCCTTTTCAGCATTACTATTACAAACAGTGCTATCATCATTGACAACTTCTGGATTTGTATTGAATCACTTACTTGAAATCTCACGGCTGAGTACTTTGACCTCAAATTTCTCATTATGCAACACCAACCATTCCTTGTCTCCATCGTCATACTTAATGTGATGGAGTTTCTTCTCTTTTTTGAATGAAACTGCACGCCCCCTATACCATTTCCAATCCAGAGAACAATAAACTCTCACTTGCCTTCCCATAACTCTCAAGAAATCCGATTCAACACTCAATTGAACCTCCCTATATGCATAAACCTTCTTCTTCGGCCACAATCAAGGTGACCAACAAGAAGAATCACCCACCTTCTCATATTTTAGCTGCTCCCTTTTCCTCCCTCTCAATGCAACTACCATCTTCTTGCCATCTGCCCCTTCTCCTCTTTTCCTCCTTTTGAATACCCTCACCAACCTATCATTTTCTCCAACACCATCATCATTCCTAATTATCAAAGACCCATCATCATGATTCTCAATTTCACCAAGGTAATGTTGGCCATCTTCTATACAGAACTTCCACCATTTCTCTTTAGTTTCCTGCCCTTTGCACCCATGGATTCCAAAGGTCTAAAAAATAAGAAACCACAAAGCTTCAATCTACTAAACAACCAACTTTTCCTAAATCCTAGACCTCTTCACCAATTTCCCTCAAGAAGAAGATGAAATGATTTTCATTAGAGAAGGCAAGAAAACATAGGAAAAGAAAGTTTCTACATGCACCATCGATCATTCTTATGGATGAACCCCCAAAATAGGATGACGCACAAACGAAAGTGTACCTTAAAAGCAGACCGAGAAACTCTCCCTCTCTCTCTCTCTCAACAAGATCAAGCCAAATCTATGCAAATGAAGTTCTCTGAAGATGAGATTTTTAGGGCCATCAAAGGTTTGTCGGGGTGGAAAGCTCCAGGTTCTGATGGGTTTCATATAGATTTCTTCAAATTTTTTTGGTTTTGTGTCAAGCCTGATGTTATTAGCATGTTTGATGAGTTATATCGCAACTCCAAATTGCCTATTCAAACCCACTTGGCAATTATATCTTTAATTCTAAAAGATGATGTTGCCACTGATATCTCTAGGTTTCGCCCGATTTCTGTTATAAGTGTCCTCTATCGGTTGATCGACAAGGTGTTGGCTAATAGGTTGAAGGTCGTGGCTCACCAAATATTTTTGAACTTTCAGTTCGCTTTTATCCACAATAAGAGGATTCACCATTCTTTCATCTTGTCCTCTGAAGTCATTCACTCCTTATATCTTAGTGGTCAACCTTATTTTTCTCTTAAATTAGATTTTCATAAAGCCTTTGATTCTATGCATTGGCCCTTCTTATTTCAAATGTTATCCAATTTTGGCATTGGTCATCATTTTTCTAGGTGGGTGAGGGAATTGGTCTCTAATGCTCAGGCCATGATTAAGATTAACAATATTAGAGGTGATCAGATCAAGTTGGGGCATGGATTATTGCAAGGCTGCCATATCTTGCCTTTGTTGTTCAATGCCATTGTTGAGGGTCTCGTGATGTTGCTTAAGTGTGTTGCAGAGAAGCGCCTGATAGATCCTTTAGATGTTCCAGATTTCCTGGACCATATTCTTATTTATGTTGATGATATGATTATTTTTGGGCAAGCAAACGTGCAGCAGATGCTTAAATTCAAACTTATTCTCCAGTTATTTCTCTCTCTTTCTAGGCTTTCTCTAAATGATAGCAAATGCTTTCTTACTATGTTCAATGTTGAGTCTTCTATGCTTGCAGCAGGACAATGGATTTTTAATTGTGCGATCTCTGAGTTGTCGATGACGTATTTGGGTATGTTGTTACAAGTGAAGCACCTCTCCTCCGCTGCTTGGGCTCCAACTATTCAAAAAGTGCAAAACAAGTTTTTTTCGTGGCAGGTGTCTTATCTCTCCATTGCTTGTTGTCTGACTTTAATCAGACATGTTCTTTTTTTTATTCCTGAATTTTTCATGTCAATGTTCATGATTTCTTTGGGTATGGAGAAGCAGATTTATCGTTTAATGGTGGATTTTCTTTGGTTTGGATGTCAACTCCAGGGTAAGCTCCATTTTATTGGTTGGCGAATGGTGGTGTTACTTAGGCGTATGGCTGGCTTAGGTGTTTTTGCGCCCAGACAGAAGAGTATTGCTCTTGTGGCCAAGCAATGTTGGATGACCTATCAACCAGGCTCTCCATATGCTAGTTTGCTCCATGCTAAATATGGTGCTCCTGATTTATCTCTTCTTCGTCATGGAATCCGGAGGTTGGCGATCTTGCACTTGCGAAGCATGTGGCTGAGAGCCTTATCGTTCTTCAGAGATCAAATTGGGGATGTGGGAACTTAAGATCAGTGGTTGCAATGGGTGATTGCACCAAATGGTATGTTCCACACCTACAAAGTATATAGATGGTTGCTCCCCCGGGGGGGCAATTGGTTCTCTGAGTGCGTGTTATGGGCTAAGGGTTCTTCCCCAAGATCTCGGGTCTTGGCTTAGTTAATTTTGCATGATAGTGTTCAAACTCAAAGTTATCTAAAAAAGTTGGGTTTTCAGTTTCCTAGCTGGTGTGTGATTTGTCAAGCTACTGAAGAAACTACCTTTTATTTATTCTAGTCCTGCCCAATCTTTATGATCTTTTTTAATAGGACGTGGAGATCTCCGGATGTAATTGTCAAAGAGGAGTCTTTCACGCTTGATCTGCTCCTGGGTCTTGTTGGAATTAGACGATGCAAGCAGTGGAGGTTGATCTGAAAGACGTGATTGCTTACTACTTGGTGATTTGTTTGGATGGCGTGCAATGATGCTATTTTTCATCAAATTTCGGTCGTCCTTAATAATCTTGTCTATAAAATCTTGGTTGATGTATATGTGATTCTACGTATGCATTTTAGAGACCTCTCCTTTCCTTTGATCAACGTTCATTCATCAGTGGGGCCTTTTAGTCCAGCTTATTTTGGTTGAGCTTGGCTTTGTTGTCTGTTGCTATCTGTTTGTAGTTTCTTTTTTTTTAGCTTCTTATTTTTTTATTTCTGTTTTCTATCTTGTCAGTTCATGAGTTCAACATTTTGTTGATCTTCATGAGTGGTAATGTTGATCTTCTTTCGACTCTCTCTCTCTCTCTCTCTCAAGCCTACCTTTCAAGCAAACCAAGGAAACTCTCTCTCTAGGATGGCACTGACTTTGTGGCGACCAACATCCTGTTTTGTGTATGAATACCGAACTCAAGCATTTACATGTTGTCAAGGACAAAAAAGGGCATGTATTTTGAAATGACCATGTTACCCTTTGACTGGTTATTCGTCAAAGGAAAAGGGTTGAGTCATGTGCCCAGTGCCACGTTGGCTCTGCACGGATAACAGATATTTCCTATCACCCTCACAAAAAATGAGGGCCTTGTCATACTCATATAGTGTGGGAGGGGGGTAAGCAATTTGACTTGTAGCTTATGTGGACTGTCCATCTTTTGAGATTGTTTTGAGATGTGCTCTTTAATCGATTAGAAATATTTGCTTTTGGAGATCTGTTAAACACGGTCATTGTCATGTATACCAATGATCAATGCACAGAGAAACATGGAAAATCCAATGAAATACAATTTGGTTTGACTCATCTCCTATGTCATCTTTCATCTTGGTAAGTCTTAGAGATCTTATTTAGGCAAGTTGTTTTGATCAAATCTGACCCGTAGATAGATTCAAGATGGTTGACTTAATAAGAATCGACCTTTGGATCTTACTTTTTTTTATGGATGGCTTTAAATCTCAAAATTTCCTGTTTTTTATCTATTGATTTTTGAATTACCAAAAAAATCTACAAATAAATTGGATTCTGCTATTCAAATGTTGATTTTCACTAATGTAGATCACATTTATAGAGTTCGAATCAAGGAATGGGTGATATTGGAAATTCTGAGGCATTATGCGCACAGCTAAGGGGAAAATATGGTATGCTGGATATGTGGTTTGTTTTTATGGGGGAGAAGAAACACCTTAATGCATGGGTGTGTTTGGTTCCATCTCATGAGATTTAGAAAGTGAATCTCATTTGCACAGCACCCCAAAAGCAATTAAAAGTGAGCTGTGCACGTACTCCCAAATCAAGCCTTTGCAAATGAGACGTCGTAAGGTTTAGTAAATGAATCTCATTTGCACGACACCTCACAAGCAACCAAACGTACCCCAAATAAAAAATTTGTTAAAGTTCTAAGGGAATGTTTTTTTTTTTTTTTTTTAAAGGCAAGCTGGCAGATTATTATACAACTATACCATTGAACCTGCAACATCCCAACACAAGGTGAGGTGAACTAGCTGCTCCTACCAGACAAGCCTGTTGGTGGTAAGCAAAGGTTTTGGCATGAAGTAGTAAAATTTGTTATTTAAGACAGAGCCAATGTGGCTAAGGCTAGGTCGCTATCCTGTGGGTGGTTTCTCCATGTAAATATAAAAGAAATGGAAATTTTCAATTTAAAAATAAATAATTTTTTTTTATTAGGCCAAAGGAAAACTCAACATCACAGAGTGCGGCCTTCAATTGGTCAACCCCTTGAGGTCCTCTCTGCTCAAGCCAGAAAGGCAAAGCCCTTGTAGAGTGAAGATAGGAACATCGCTAGCCCTTTTGGTGATTTTATCTAAAAAATAAATAAGCCATTTCTTTTTCACTCTTGATTTGGTCTAATAGCCAGAGGGAGGAAGATTGCTGCCTGGTTCTTAGTTGATGCCACTAGCTCAAATAAGAAAACAACAAATGAAAATTGCAACATCATGTTTAATGCAAGGCTACAATGCTTTGAAAATGGCAAACTTGGTTAAAAAAATTGGAAACAACATAGCCATAATAAGTGGAAAATACCACGCACAAGGCACTGCCTTCTTGGCTAGAAGTGCCCATGATTTGTCACTTAACATGAGACAATCACAATTCAAATCCATTGGAAGCGTCCCTTGCCACATGTTCGAAACTAGGTCTGCTCTTACAACTGGAAATCTACCACTGTATAGTAGGTGATGGGAGTTTTTTTCCTTAGGCCTAACCAAATAAAAAAAAGGCTGGAAAATATAAATGTCTGGTGTTTGAAACTGTTAATAGGCCTCATATTAAGGAATGCCCATGAATCTAGAGAGAAGCACGAAAAGGCATCATAAAAGAATCCAGTTATTTATATTGTACACATTCTTCCTTTTTTTATAGAGGAATTGTACACATATTCTATTCGAGTGGCTATTTTCCACATATATTCCAATTTGAACCTGGAGCATGGAACCCAGTTGCCTATGCCAAATCTTCAAATTTTAATAGTTTTGATTTGTTAGCTTATTCGAGGTTGTCTTTTAATTAGAAAGCTGCTTAATCTGCACCTTTTGAAATGTGAATTTTCATACAATCATTCGTTACATATACAAAATAATAAAATTACCAACAAAGTTAATTTCATTACGCAGTACGATCTATGTTTCAGAATAGTTTGTGCCACGCAACTTGCAGTCCACGTAAAAAGCTCATTTTAGCAATGTTTGAAGTAGAAAGCTAATGGCAAAGTCACTCGGTTTGCTAGCATTTAAGAACAAATCAGTTCTCTAAAAAAATATTTTAAAAAACAATTGTCACATATATCAACCTGATTTTTAAGAATATTTTAATTTCATCATTCCCTTTAATGATCATATCATCCGCATAAAAGAGAAGAACAATAATATCAATATAAAATGATATATAACTCAAGTTTAACATTACTTTACTCAACTTATCATACCAAGCTTTCGAGGCTCGCTTAAGCTCATACAAAGTTTTTTTTAACCAAAAACTTTTTTTCTCTCGACCTAAAGTCAATAGGAGGATCCATGTAAATTTCTTCATTTAAGTGACTATTCAAAAAAGCATTTTTGACATCTAATTGATAAATATATCACTTCCTAATGGATACTAAAGAAATAAGTGTTTTTACACTAGTCATACGAGCTACGAGAGCAAAGGTTTCTTTATAGTCAATCTCATATTCTTGAAAATAACATTTGGCCACTAACCTAGCCTTATATCTTTTTAAGAATTCATTCTCATTTGTTTTGACTTTATAAACCCGCCTATATCCTATGGTACCAGTTGGATTTTTCAGCTGTTGGCCTTTTTGAGGGCTCCTAGCTCATCAACCCATTCAAAAATTTCTTTAACCTCATTGTAGGTTGAGGGTTCATGAAATGAGTAAATAGATATAAAATAAGCTCTATATCTAATTGAAAATGTCTCATATAACACAAACCTTTCAGGAGGTCTAGAAGTTCTACTGGATTTTCTAATGCTGATTTTTTCTAAGATTTTGGTTTTGAGAATACCTATCAAGAGCAGATAAAGATTTTTTAACAGTTCTTTTAGAATAAATTTGAATATCACGATTCTAAGTATTCTCAAAGGCTAGAGTCATCAATATACATATATATCATCATCATCAACAACATGTATAATTCCATCAGAAGCTTTCTTAGGCAACAAATCAAATAAAAAGAAATACTCAAGATCATCCTTAGGTTCATCCAAAACAAAATCATTTTTGTTTTTTTTTTAAATTCACATCTCTTGAATTATATAATTTAGCATTTTCATATCATAGCATCTATACCATTTTTTTTGTATGCCTAACCAAGAAACACACATTTAATTGCTTTAGAGGATAATTTATCTCATTTTTCAATAATTACAAGACATTTACTTCCAAAATCTCGTAATTTACTTAAATCAAGAGAAGTTTGATAAAGCTTTTCAATTGAAGATATGTTTTGCAAAAATTCTAAAGGCATTCAAATGAAAAGATATATCGTAGTTCTGGCACTTTCTGCTAAAAAAAAATTAGAACATTTTTTGAAATAAGCAATGTTTTTGTGGTTTCAATGATCATCTAATCCATTTTATTCAGAAGTATTTGGACAAGATCTTTAATATAAAATGTTACCTTTTAAATAATTTTTAAAATCATTAGACAAATATTCACCTTTTGAGTTAGATAAAAAAA